>NW_005187458.1:2719781-2765696 GCF_000239375.1 Pundamilia nyererei
CGCACACAGTAATCCACACCATTTTCATAATAAGATAAGAAGTTGTAGCACATTCTTTTCTTTTTTAAACTGAGAATAGAGTGTGTGCGTATGTGTGTGTTTGTGTATGTGTTATTACCTAGAACGCTGCTAAGCTAATAGGTCCTCAATTTATAAATCAAAGTGGACCCATATGTTTTTGTTTTCCTTCATCCTCACGAAGCATATCACACATTTGACTCATGGAGGATGCTGTAATTTCAATTGCAAGTCATTCTTACTGTGATGGCTTAATATGTGTCTGCTTTCATTAAAGTAAATTCTTGTAATAATCTGCTTCCTGCAGACCAGAAGTTAGTCAACTTGTACAAACCTCAGCAGCAGAGGGGGTAATGGATTGAAATGGTTTCTTTTCATGAGATTTCGGGCCATGGAAAAGAACACTAACCAATGTGAATGTTAACAGGTTTTGTATTTGGGTGTAATTACTTCAGTGACAAAAAACCTTGTGTGTGCCTGTGTATTTATATTTTTGTGATTATCAGAGGGAGCAATATTCAGACCACAGTTACAAAAATTGCCTTTTGTTTTCCAAGGAGTTAAAGCAGGAATTACAAGCCTGCTTTCACTGCACAGATGTGAGTTTTTTTGAAGCTGCAGCTGCTTGCCTAAATTAACTCATTCACACTGTGACATCATACATCAGTTTTTGTAAGGACTTATTTGCAGACCATGTATTTTTGTGCATACAATAATAACAACCCAGGGTTCAAGCCTAATCTAAGTAAACTGTGCCAATCCAAAGAAGAGGCCTAGAGCAGCGGGACCGGATCCTGTACAAACAGACCAGAAACAAGCTGAGCAAGGAGCTCAGGGTAGCTAAGAGGAGGTAAAGTGAGCAGTTAGAAAACAGCTTCTCAGCCAGCGACCCAGCACCAGTTTGGAGAAGCTTGCAGCACATCACAAGCTACAGGAGTCAATCCCCCAATCCTGTGGTGAATCCTCAGCTGGCTGACAACCTTAAGAACTTCTACTGCAGATTACAAAGACCACCATTTACACCTCCCATCTCCGCACACTCAACTCACACCTACACATAAACACTACCTGGAGCCCTCACCCCCCTCTTTTCTGACCCACTGTCTGCTCTAAAGATCTGTGAGAAGGATGTGTGTCTGCTCTTTTAGAGACAGAACACCAGGAAGGCTCCAGGATGGCTCCAAGACCTGATGGTCTGTCACCCTCCTGCAGATCTGTCCTCACTAACTGGCGCCCACCTTCACCCAAATCTTTAACAGATCTTTGGAGCTGCTCAACTATCAACCCAGTCTCAAATAAGTCTACCATCACAGGATTATGTGACTACAGGCCTGTTGCCCTTATGTCTCAAGCACATCACAGGGCCCTTGGTGGACCCCTTCAGTTTGCTTACCGGGCAAACGGGTTGGCCAGTGATGCAATCAATATGGGACAGCACCACAACATGCATCCAAGACCAAACCAAAACCAAGGACGGATGCCAGGTTCTTGTTCATGGACTTCAACTCAGCTTTCAAGACCGTCATCCCAGGCATCCTGATCACAATCAGTGGATCACCTGCTTCCTGACAGGACAGGAAGCAGGTGACTCTCTTGTCCCATCAGAGCTGTTACCTGGAGGACTGAAAAATCTGATCTGCTAAGCTCATTAAACCACCGCCCACGCCCCAACTGTATGTCTCATTTTCAGTGGTGTCTTAGGTCGTTCACTGGATCCATACAGCAAAATTCCCTTGACACCTCAAAATTAGCTCAAATGTTGATCTTGGTGGCCTTCTCTAGAAATAAATTTCCGTGACCATGTATTGGCTTGTACTACCTGTGGCAGAAATGTCTTGATGCATGCTCAATCATCTAGATATGACAATCCAAAAAACTGATTCTGTTCATCTGGACGTAGCGTTTTCAGTGGGAGAAACGTTTCGTCACTCATCCAACTTAGTGACTTCTTCAGTCTCAGCTGACTGCAGGTTTCCTCAACCTTATAAACAGTACCTTTGTACAATGACTGAAAGAAGCACCACTGATGAACAATGGGCAACTGCAGCTTTCCGTTTATCACTGGCATTTGTTAACAAACTCTCTTGTTCTTTACACATCCTCCCATCATTATTGCTTAAAAGAGTCCATCCATCCATCCATCATAGGGCAAGAGGTGATTTTCTCTCTACTGTTATATCGTTATATACTATTTACCTTACCATAAAGCACCTTGAGGCAGCTGTTATTGGAGCTATGTCAATAAAACGAAATTGCACTGAATTGATGTAAAACATCAATTCCACATCAGACATATACACAGTGATTGTCAGCCATATCTATAACAGATTTCATGGCCATGGATTGCAGCAATAAGGCAGTATGTGTAATGACAGAATTAAGACTTGTTCTGTATATATAGAGTTTCAAGGAAAATAAAGACAGATGCTTCACTTTTGCTGTTCTCACGCATCAACAGAAATAAGGCAAAAACACATTCCTGGTGTCAACGCTGGCTGTGTTTAGCCCTGTGTGTGTGTGTGTGTTCTGCCCTCGCACTAGGGCCCAAATAACAAGCAGTGCTGGATGCGTTGACTCAAACTTGAGGCTCCTTGCCATCGTCAGCTGATAACGTCAGTAATGAGCTCTGTCAGACATTGAGGCTGACTGATGTTTTCCACTGCTGATGAATCTCACTGACAGCCGAAGGCCACATGCTAATGACAGATCCATTTGTGCAAATAGTACTCTGACTAGGTTCTGCAGTGAGAGGTGATGAAGTCACTAAATTCTCAGCTCAGGGTAATGACCAAGTGAAGTAATGAAACTTTGCACTTTAAGCTTTTTGGTTAATATTTCAGCAAACTGGATAGAAACTGGATAGACGATAAGAAGCACAAGTTCACTTGTGCTTCTTATCTATCTATGTAAGAGTACAAGTTCACTTGTACACTTTTATGCAGGAGACTTTTGTGTCTTCAACAATTACAATTTTTTGTCAGATCCAGTTGTTATATCAGTACACGCTAATATGAGTAGCTTGAAGTGAGGATTTAGGGGGAAGAAGGAAGTAATTATAAGCTTCGAAGGTGTACAATGTTTCTGAAATTTTAAAGTAAAGCAAAGTTGGTCTCTTTTTTGATTACCTGACAGGAGAGGCTTTGAGGCGTTGACTTACACAATCTTGTACATGATTTTTACAACGAGATGTTTTCAATTAAATTTTAGTGCTCTGAGCATTTTTATTTCCTTAAGCATATTCTCTGGTGAAAACCTGATTAATCAGGGTTTCATATAAAAAACTTTGTAAAATCTTCATGTTTCAAAGGTTTCCTCTATAACAGTGAAGCAAATTAATTTTACTTTGTGGGCCACATACAGTTCATATTGTTTTCAAGTGAAACCAGTGAAAATCCTCTGTAGTGTAAAGAAGTTTAACAGCCCATTTAATTTCTGCAAAAACTCAATATAAAAAAGAAGAGCAATTTCAACAATATAACTTAGTTATATATTTTTATATATATATATGGTATATATAAAATTATAGATACATATAATTGTATTTTTCAATTCAGTCATATATTTATTTTTATTGGGGATCTACTGTGAAAAATAGACATTTCAATACTACATAGTGGAAAACCAGGAACCTTTCTTTTCATTTAATTATTTATCTATTATTTAATTACTTTAGTGTCGTATTAATTGCTGTTGGCGGACCTTTATCACTCGAATAAGCTGTAAAATTTGTGAAAATATAGTTACAATTTCAAAATGTATGCCCTCTGTCACATTTTCCAGTGATGTTCAGTGGGTTGGAATGGAGTCATTGCTGGGCAGATTCTGGTCCCTGCGCCTTATGTTTGACACCCCTGGTTTTAGCCATGGTTACATTCAGAAACAACCCATTTGATTGCTTTATTTTATCACTGTTTGTATTACTTTTTAGCAGTTTTTTCCCCTTTCCAGATGGAATTGACAGACTTGACCTCTCAGCTTTCTATGCCAGAACTCATTTTTATTCTCAACATGCAGCGAGACCTCTAATGTACAGCCCACACGATGGGAAAAACAAAAGTTCCTCGCCTGATTCAGTGTGAAGGTGAGTATTATTAAGTATTATTTTCTTGACCTTCACAACAATATTTTCTTACAGTTTTAGTTAAAATTAGTTAAAATTAAGAAGGCGTAGGGCGGGGGTGCAGGGGTGGGGGGGAATAAATCCCTGTTTGTTTTATAGTGAGTGATTGTTTCCCCCATTGGTCTAGTGGAAAGAGAAGAAACCAAACAAACAAAATTCTCTGCTTTAAAGGACACACCCTTAGTGTTTCTAACACATTAAGGGAACCTTGAGGCCACTCATAAAATAAAACAACATCTTTCTCTCTTGGCCATAAAATAAAACAAGATTGGCTGCCTCCGCAAAAAAACACACAGGCAGCACTTTTCTCCCTGTTTTCCTCTGAGAAGAATGATTGTAAATGTGTAATTAAATTAATAAAATAGTCCCAGATACTAAATCACCGCCCCTGAGGATGCCTGATTGCACAGCTGTGTTTGTGCATGAATGCATTTTTTGTGTCCAAGCAAAATGCCTGCAACAGTGGGTGCGTGCAGGAGTGTGTGGTTACGGGTTAGCATATTAAAAACACAATGGCAACACAGCCTTTAATTGTTCCCCATTCCTGAGGGCATGCGGCCCATACTGCATTACCTCTGGCAGTTTGTTAGAAAGTTAAGGATGAGGACAATGTGGCATTAGTTTTGGTACATGGTGCCAAGTTCTGCCATAATAAAGGCATTAAAAGCTCCTCATTAAGTTATTTTTGGTTCAGGGGTTGGCATGGTGGGGTGCTGTAGGTTGGGGGGGGGCACAGAAATTAAGGTAGGGTATTAGATGCCAGTGATTCTGTGCCAGGGCACCTCTATGTCACTGGTGGCTACAGGGATAATTAGAAACAGATGCTTCTTAATGTGGCTCCATGGGACCTGTGTGTTGTGAGAAAAAAGAGAGAGATTTCAGGGGTGTAGTGGAGAAGAAGGTCTAAGCCATGTTAACATACATGGAGATGAATTTAGATTTTCTTTTCTACAGTTTTTGGCTTTGTTTTCAAACATGTATGGACAGCTTTCATTCTACTAGATATGCAGGAATTTTTCTCTGAAATGATTTACAGCCAGGATAAGAACTAGATAAGCTCTTATCATAGATAAGAACTAAAAGCAAAACAAAAAAACAGCATAAAGTAGAGATTGTTTCACAGGCAGTAGCTCACTGGCTATACCTGTTGTTCCTAAACAAGTGGATCCTGAATCCCAACCTGGGCTTGTCCCATATGTGTGGACTTGATATATTCCATGTTTTTTTTTCCCTAGAGTGCTGCTTTTTTCTTGTCATTGAGAAAGGGGAAGTAAAAAAAAAAACTGCGTATGTTGACTCAGGATATGCACTGTAAAATCTTCTTAGTTCCCAAAACTTAAAAAAATTGTGCAAGCTTGTTGCCTTAAAAGACAACTAAGTACAGTTAATAAGTTCATCTAAATTAAAAAAAACAAAAACAAAAAAACCAAACAGCTGCCGTTTGTATCCGCGATCTTGTTATTTAAATCACTCCCCAAGCTCATGATTATAGTGTTGTAGTCAGAATGTGTGGCAGGCACGTTTATAAACCAAATGCAGGACTCCAAAGCACACAGGTTGAATTCAAAGTTTATCACTTCAGTTTTATTGCAGAGCTTTTGAGGAACTGGACTAGAGGTCACCGTCAGCGGCGGAGACCATCGAGTGGTCTGAAAGGACAGACGTCAGCGGACGATATGGGCTCTTGTGGCTCAGCTGGGCATCTAGGTGATGTAGTAGGCTGCACCAGTGCAGCGTCTTCCAGAAGCCCAGAGTGAAATTTAAATTTAACTGCATTCCTGTCATTCTACAATTTTGGTAGTCAAAAAACTAATTTCCACAGTTTATTACTATTCATTCTAAAGTTATTAAGCTACCAAAAATGTCTTTAAAAAAAAGCTAGAATATGATTACAACACTAAAAAGAAATTAAAAATCCCAGATTTGACTTGACTTTTATTCTGTGGGCATATTTACATGAGCAATAAAAATATAACCTGACCAAGCACCTGCTTAACTTTGGTTTATTGTATGCATCATTCTAAATGAACGTGTGTAATTTGCCTGCATTGGTTCCCATGGTATAATACCATCACATTCCCTGTTCCCCAGTATCAACTTGTCTGTTGTGGTTTGACGATGCAGCTCAGGAAACTGTCACTATGAGCAAACTTCATCATGATGTTTACAATGGGGCCCATAAAATATGGAGTTGGTTTCTGAAGGGAAAAAACTCTATGGCTCTGTGCCCTGGATCTGATTAACTCTGTGTTTGTGGGAGGATATCTTGATTAGTGTGCCTCTATTACAATGTACTCCTTCAGTTTATCATTTCCTTAGATAACCTTCTCTGATTTTGTTCAGTAGACAAATTTGTGGAAGACAGATGTTTATGGAAGCTACAAGTACCAATATGATTTAAATATATCCAAGAAGGAAAAAAAAATGAATGTACCAAAGACATTTTATGGAAAAGAATATGTGTTATTCTAACTTTTGTCACAGGAATATAGAAAGAATTAAAAAAAAAAAAAGTTAAATGCTGTTGGTTTGTGAGCTATGTTAGCTAGTGTGTGAGCTATGTTTATTACTATACTTACATTTGTAACCACACATTTGTGAGGTTGTGTCTTCATAGTAACCACACCTCTAAAAGTGCACCCTGATGAGACCCTGAAACCAAACGTTCATACTAGCATAGATAACAGGTAATGTGGTAAGTTCTACTGTAAGAACATCTCCACCCCTATCAAGCTCACCCAAATCAACAGAATGCAAACATCATAACAATGCCCAGAAGCCCAAATTAGTGGCAACCAATAGCGAAGACCAAGAAGCCAAGAGCACTAGTGTGCTGTGTTAGAAACATACATGAAAGTCTGCACCAGTGTCAGAAACCCACACAAGATCTAGTATAAATCAACCAGCACATCTCAGTCCTGCAGACATAGTAAGGACATCCAGAGTGAATGTCCCAGAACAGTGCAGAAGCCGAGGGACAGTAAACAGACCCGAAGGCTAAGCAGGGCACCGGTCAGCACAACCCAGGCCCCACGGCCCACCCCCCAAGGCACCCCAGGACTGCAATAAACAGGCCAGCGCAATAGATGGGGGCAGATGAAGGAAAAGAGAAGAGGAAAGGAGAGAGAGCCAGAGAGGCAAGTCAGTAAGAACTGGCAGAATCAGGCAGCCAACCCTCCACCCCACGCTGCTGAACAGGTGCCAGAAGCCCAAATTGCCCAAATTGCCAAATGTTGCTCGATGTTATTCAACATGGAGGCATTTCCAGGAAATGAAGGTGCTTTTTTCCATTGTTCATTTGCCCAAAGAGCCAAGGTTAAACTTGGCTTTAGATTAAGATTGGGGGTTTTGGAATGAATTGTTGTGTATTACAGTACGTGGTTGTGGTTTGGTGTTGGGGGTTGAGAGTTCATGAACGTTAAAATATTTATTCTTTGGATTTAGGTCTTGTTGTCTCCTGATCTTTTACTCCAGCCTGCCTGTTGATTCTCAGTACACAAAAAATCCAAACAAGTTGAAATACTTTTAAATTATAACAGATGTCTGAGAAACAAAAACATAAACAAACTTATATTTTACTGAAAGTCTATTTACAGGAATGCTTTCAGTCCATCTCTTTTGTGTTCACTTTAAAGCGTGTAACCTCTTGTTTCAACCCACATTTGTTTTGTTTATGTCTCTGAACCAGTAAGTCTAATAAAATTTCATTTTCGAAATAATCAAATCTGTTTATGAAGAACATAAAAGAGTTAACAAGGAGAGGTCATAAATTAGTCTAATTATCACAGCTTTTTTGTTTGGAACAAGGAGTCATTATTGCTTTGCATATCCACAAACACAAAACATACTTCGATTTAATGTGATTAACTCAGCTGAGCCTTGACATTTTTGTGCTATAAATCTCTATACTCTGCTCTCACCAGGGTTTCTTTACCTCCAGCGCTGCCAGAAAAGTCCAAACCTAGCTCATGACTCCCATTCATTTTCTTCCCGTCATAATGTAATCAGGTAATAAGAGCATGGAAACAGAGCAAGAGCTCACATACACTGCAGGACTACCAGAATCTCATGTGGAGATGGGGCACCACTATTCACAAAGTATACCTATGCCAGAAACTGCTAACAGACATTCTCTCCTTTTCCCTTTGCTTGATTAGGTCCAGATGTGTGTGTGTTGGGAAACAGCTAAGATGAGAGACAGCGAGGCCGCCAGAGCCACAATAAATTTGTGGAATGGCTAATGAATAAAACAACAGTGGATTAAATGTGCCATAGCTAAAAATAATTTGATTAAGAATCTGAATTGGCGGCCAAATTGTTCTAAGCCATGCTGGAGACAGCTGTATCTTTATTTGAGCTCTGATGTGCGGGACCACATTTTCCCTCCTAATGAGTCTCTACAAGACTTCGATTGAGGTCTTTTTATGGGGATTTCTGGGCAAAGCTTGAGGTCTGATAAATCAGTTGTCATCACATCTGATTGCCTGTTTAAAATGTCCTAAACTTTCTGATTCTGTTTAGTCAGATTTGGTTGGGGTCAATACAAAGTCAAAACACACTTCTGCTTAGTCAATAACCTACCTGTGTCCGCAAGTGTCTCGAGTCCCTGTAAGTTTCAGTAATCACATAACTCAAGAAAGACATGGGCCTTTTTGGGACCATCTTTGTAGTCCTGCAGTCCCCCAACAAGCAGTCTATAGACTGTCAGCAATGACATTATGCATAGGTAGCCAGTGTTGGGAATGTTACTTTTCAAAGGTATTCCACTACAGATTACAGAATACATGCCCCAAAATGCATTTTGTAACTTATTCCGTTACATTACTCAGTGAGAGTAACGTATTCTAAATACTTTGGATTACTTAATATATTATCATCCTTTTTACAGCTAATTGAATGTACTATTGCTGTGTGATTTATTACTATTACTGAAGGCTACTCGCCATACCAACACCAACTAGATTTTTAAATCTTAATATAAAGTGAGTAACAGTAGGTGGACATTAGGTAAGGCTGCACTTTTTGCAGCGATCTCGTATAGAAAGCTTTTCCACGCATATATAAAACAGGTCCGTGACTCTGAACCGTAGTAAAGGGACCTTTTGCTGGTATGTCGGGTTCCGTGTCGGGCTCGTAGCCGAAAACTAGCTTTACTTTGTTGTCTGGGTCAACTTTGCTAGTGAGAGACACAGAGAGGCGTTGAAAGGCTTATTGTTTTGGAGGAAAACACGAACACAGTGTACAGTTGAATAATTTTTAAAAATATTTCTTTACGTCGTTATGCAGGCCGCAAGTAAAAGTGACGCGAGGTTGAGACACAGGCATTAGAGCCTCTTAATGCGTGTTTGGGTTTCCACCAGCATGGAATTACCAAAAGTAGAGAGGGCATAGCCTAACATATGAAACAGGAAAAGACCGCCACGTAATCCATTCATTTCAACAAAGTAACTGTATTCTGAATACCCCCTTTTTAAACAGTAACTGAATACAGTTACTCATATTTTGTATTTTAAATATGTAATGCTGGTACATGTGTTCCGTTACTCCCCAACACTGCAGGTAGTATCCTGGCTGGTTCAAAGGTAAGACAAAAAATCACTCATGAGAACCACAGGCAGCATCATTTTCAGGTTTCATTGTTTTTAACATTCTGTTTTACTTTACTAAAAAAAGTTAAAAGTTAATTAGTTTAAGTTTCTCCCTGGAAGTCTTGTTCTGACACTGTGTGCTTTGTTTTCATCACAGAAAGCAAACATCAACTTCTGTCTCACACTAACCAGAATTCTTTTGTAGAGGCAGAGAGCTGCTGAGTTTAGTCTCTTACAGTGACTGAGCAATTTCTGTAATTTGTAGCTAAGGAATCCATAGTCACATATGCCTCTTTTCCACTTGTGCCCACTCAGCTCAACTTGGCTTGACTCCATTCGGTTTTGGTCGTTTTCCATTACAGTTGAGTACCACCTCAATGTGTACGGTGTCATAATAGCAAAGTCTAGTGATGTCATTTTTATGAGATACAAACACAACACAACAATGGTGGACATCAATGCGATGGTATACCTCCCGCTTGGTCTATGGGTTTTTGTCAGAGTCATTAATCAACCACGGTGTTAATTCTTGTGCACCCATTTACCTCTTTGCCAGGTTTCAAAAATGGCGGTTTTGATTTTTGTGAATGTGTCATTCTCATGACTCATTGAGTGACACCACTGACTGGCCAATCATTGGCTGCAATCTGTTGAAGTCACATTTACGGATGGCCTCACGTTGGTCAACCCGGCCAAACAGATACTAATAAAGTACCTGGTACCAGGTACTACCATCTGATGGAAACCTTAAAAACCAATTAGAGTCACCGATCCTTGCCATGACATTGGTAAAACATGCGAGGTCTGGAAAACATGGGAATGATGGTGATGTCATGGTCTTTGTGAGAGTTTTACATTCTGTGTTTCAATCTTTCTAAAAAGGTGATAAAGGGAATCAGTGTACATGACATCAGGCTGTTTGGTTAGCAAATTGGCAGCAGATGTTACCACAAGTTCAGCGATTCGAAATTAGGTTAATATATTTTGAACAGCAGCTAGCTGGAGAGAGGAGCCATTTTAAAATGGAAGTTGACTGAGGGATCAGTGTGGACTGGATGTCATTTTTATAAACAGCAATTAGAAGGAAGTTCTATCACCTTTCAGCTCAAAACCATGGTAACAGCCTGACACTTTAATCATCCTCAGTTTCTTCAAGGCTCTGATTCTACTCAGACCTGCACTTCCTGTTCTGTTGACTGAGCAATGCGGCTTGTGTGATTTTAAGGACATCATTACAGAGCAAAGGTGATTACTTACTGCATGTGTCCCGTGGTGCTCTATCTGCCACGGGCAGCCCTCCAATCAAAACAAATTACACTTCTATGTATAGAGTGAAGCCAAAAATATTTGGACACCCCTTCAATGATAGTCTTTTTTAACAGAATTATATGTCATTGTAGGAAATCATCCCAATGTCATGGTTGGGGCAGGCCAGGTTATTTTTTGCCTTTTCTTTTCTTTTCTTTTCTTTTCTTTTCTTTTCTTTTCTTTTCAAATGAGATGTTGAAATTCAGGCTTATGGGCGCCTGCCTTGTTTCGTCTGCCTTACTGATTTCCTTAGTCTCGATTCCAACTCTGATTTTCTGTCTGGTTCTCTGAGAAGCCTTGCCTCAATCTCCAGTATGACAATACCTGAAACCTAAGAGAAGGATTTACCTGAAATACTCACCGGCCTGCTCACTCTCTACCTGCTCTCCCACTTTCTGTTTTAATGTAAGTGATTTAGCAAAAGTATTGCAGTAACAGTTTAGGAATTACACCAATTTTTATACATAGTCCTCAATTTTCAAAGGCTCAAAAGCAGTTGCACAAACTAATTTTAAATGTAAGGATTGCTTAGGCTGCTGCCCCCGCGACCCGGCCCCGGACAAAGCGGATGAAGATGGATGGATGGATGGATGGATTGTTTTTAATGCTGGCATAAAAATCCTGTGCGGTCAATGACTGCCTGAAGTCTAGAATCAATGGACATCATCCAGTTCCTCACTTGAGATGCTCTACTAGGACTTTATTGCAGCAGTCTTCAATTGTTTTTTGTTTCGGGGTCTATCTGCCTTCAATTTTCTCCTCAATAACTGAAAAGCATGTTCAATTGAGGTAAGATCAGCTGACTTACTTGGCCACTGATAAATATCCTATTCCTTTCCCTTGAGAAACTCTTGGTTTGCTTTTTCAATATGTTTCGAGTCATATTCCATTTGCACTGTGAAGCTCTGTCCCATCAGTTTCACATTTGGTTGAATCCAAGCAGAGTATAACACTGTAGACTTCAGAACCCATATTGTCGCTTCTAACAGCAATCACATCATCAATAAACACTAGTGGTCATGTTCCACTGCCAGCTATATACGACTATTCTATAACATAGCCATCACCATATTTGACAGCTTATGTGGTATGCTTCAGACCATGCACGTCTTCGCTCAGTCTTCACATTTTTCTCTTCCTGTACATATTCTGGTACAAGGTCATATTGGTTTTGTCTATCCAAAGATTTTCTGTTTCCAGAATTGGACAGGCTATCTTCTCACACAGTCTAATCTGGTATTCTTGTTTTTGAGCGTAAACCCTTTGAGTTTCCTTTAATTGTAGACACTGGCATTGATAGCCCTACATTAAGATGTCATAAACTGGCTTAACCAGTGGTAAAAAATGCACTCAAGCCTGGAACCCAAACAAGGACCACGGAGAATTATTTTTGCTTTAAGTCCTTTATTTACATGCTCAGAGGGTTGTATGAGATGATGAGGGAGAAGAGGGGTTGTTGGAAATCACTCAGATTTTAGAGGAAGCGTGGGCTACAGGGAAGACAGGAAAGACTTAGTCCTAGATGATCTTTTGAACAATTGACACTTGGAGATTGTCCAGAGACAGACAATTTAGCCAGGAGAATTTACTTGTAATTTTCCAGGGGGGAGATCTAGAGACAGGGGTGCCACCAGGGATTTGGGGCCCCATGAAAAAAATATCACTTTGGGGCCAACCTTAATATTGCAAACCACGCCAACCCTAAAAATATAACACTTTGGAGACACTGATGAATATTTTGCTTACACACAGAGTTTTTGAATTCAAGACATTTTTTGCATTTTAATATTTTTAATGAAAATATTATTAGATTTTTTTTGTTACATCACCTTACATCAAATACAGTGTGTAAAATATATGCAGAGCAATATGCACTTCTTCAAAAACTATGCTCTGTTTATGTGGGTTAAAATGCATTATTAAAAAATGATTTCTAAAAAAAACAAAAACAATTAGACAGTTTTACCTGTCTCTCTTTTCTTTTCTTCTTCTTTTTTTAACTATAGACTTTACTTTTAACAAAGCCACCCCCCAGTCTGTACGGTACAGACTGTACCAAACCATATTATGAAATAAAGAGGGGAGAGGCAGGATCAGAGACTGACCCTACCTCCCCCTGCCTTTGTTGCCAAGAATGAAATAAAGCTAATGAGGGAAATAAACGTGTTCATAAGTACCTTGTGAAGAAGACTTTATTTTATGGTGATAGGCCAATAATTTTTATATACATTTTTATATAAAAAATTTTTATATAAAAAAAGACTATTTGACTGTTTTCCTTTCTATGGCCGCTGCCAATCACGGGCGCGTAGAATCGTCATCAATTTTCTCTTCTGTCCAGAGGGGGGAGAGGAGCTCCATGGGTCTCTGTGTCTAATGAGAAAGGAGCTGTCAGAGGATGAGCAGAAGGGTAAGTGATTGGGATTAGTATTCAGAGAGTGCTTGAAGAAGTGACCAGCTCTCCTTAAGCTCTTATTTATACAAAAAATGGAATCAACTCCAGATCTCTAATTTGTAATGAAATAACGAGAAGACAGGCCTCACCTGGCCATGAAACAGCATGTCACTCAATTGCTCAATTACTTTTAAACGTCTCAAAAAAGGAGACTATATTAAAGAATTCCCTGTAATTCCTAACACAAGTTAACGCAACGCTTATGTTGAACCCAGGGAATTAAAGCTGTAGATTTGCACATCAGTCACACATATTAAGTATTTCATTCAAAATCCATTGTTACGGTGTTGGAGATATAAAATAATAAAGAAATGTCATTGTCCAATGCCAAACATATTATAAAGAACACAACAGGTGGCAAAGCTGGAGTATTGTTCAGAATTGGCTCATTTACATATAAGATCAGGGTTTCTTCTAAATGTAACCTGTAAATTACAATTCCCCCAAATGTACGCACTGCACATAATACACATAACTGTGTGTTGGCCATGAAAGAAATTATAATTTACTAAAATTGGCTTTTACTTCCAGTGCACACACAAATGTACTTTTAAGTTTTGATTGTAGAAATGTTTGTTTTTTTTAACCAGAGTTGCAGTTTTCTTTAAAAAATGTACGATGAAAAAAAATTTGAAGAAATGCATTTCATGGGTTGTTGTTTTGATTAATTAGAGGAACAACTACAGCAAGTAGCCAAGTTTGACGGTTTTGCAGAATTCATTGCCTTGTTTTCCCCTCAGAAAATAAATTGTCTTTAATTAGTCATGTATAAACGAACTTCAGATTAATGTCCTCTTGCTGTGTCATAGACTGGAAGAACTTTCTCAGATTCTGGGAAAACCTTGACACACGTGGATGACAGATCTGAAATGGTGAACTTCTGAACTGAGTGAAGTCATTCTGGTAACTCAATTTGCCATTCTCTTTTATCACTACTATCCATTCATATGAGGTATTTAGATGCTTCCTCCACCTCTAACCTTAAACTGCCTCTACAGGTCATCTCAGTAATGAGCCATCTGGTCCTTCCTTCCTAATCAGCTATCCAAGGCTGTCTCATCCTCAGCCCAACACAAAGTTATTCTCTCCTTGCCATCTGGCCTCCATACCCAGCTCTGTCTCAACTCTGCCAGCGATTTATGCCCTCCTGAGGTGTTTCGTCTTTTCACTTGCACATAATTGGCCCCCAGATGAAAAAAATGATGTGAATGCCAGTTTTTATTAGTTGCCAGGCAGGGGTCATTGTTTTTACACCATTCTTCTCCTCACCAATGACAAGGAAAAAACTCTGCCTTTACACTGGCTAAACGTAAAACCCTCCACTATGTTAAATTCAGATCATAATGAGTACAGTAAAGCAATTAAAACAAAAAATGTGGATCCAGGTCTTTTAAGGGCAGTTCTGAAATTCTTTTCTTGCCCTGCCTGCAGTCAACAGACCACTGCATTCACCTTCACCATGACTCACTCCTTATATTATATTCAATTCGATTCAGTTCATTTTTATTTACATAGTGCCAAATCACAGCAGTTGCCTCAAGGCTCTTCAAACTGAAGGCAAAGGCCCCGCAATGATAGAGAGAAACACCAACTATCAAACGATCCACTCTGAGCAAGCACTTTAGCGACAGCAAGAAGGAAATACTTTAACGGGAAGAATCAGTCTCAGAGAGGGGCAGCCATCTGCCATGACTGGTTGGAAGTGATGGGGGGAAGACAGAATAAGAGACACACTGTTGAAGAGGGATTAATAATAATTAATGACTAAATTCAGAGTGATGTATAAAACACAGTGACTGAAAAAGGTGAGTGAAGAAGAAATACTCATCAACGCAACAGCCTAAGCCTATTGCAGTGTAACCAAGGGAGGATTCAAGATCAACTGATCTAGACCTAACCATATGCTTTAGAAACAAAGGAAAGTTTTAAGCCTAATTTTAAAAGTAGAAAGCGTATCTGTCTCTCAAGTACAAACTTAGATCTGGTTCCACAGAAGAGGGCCTGAAAGCTGGAGGCTCTGCCTCCCATTCTACTTATAAGTAAGCCCGCAGTGTGAGAGAGAAGTGCTCTTAGAGAATGTTTGAGATTAAAAGGGAGGTTCGAGATTGGCCTATAACTAAAGATAAACATAAGATAAAGATTCCTAAACTGTCGCGGTACTTGGGTATTGTACAGTAAAACTGGAGGAAAGCTTACGTTTCAGCAGACTACCATGCATACATTTTTACTTGGTTACGCTCATCATTCATCCACGAAATTAGATACAATAAAATAGCAAATATAATAAGATAGCAAAAATAAAAGTATAAACATACATAAATACAGTTCTGCTAAAAAAAAAGATATTGCACTTTACAAAAGAAGGATATTACACTTGTTGGTGGGTAGCAGAAGTCGTGGAATGTGGGTGTTATTGAATATTGTGCCATGTTGCAGCGGTGGTGTTTTGTACTAGATATATTGTTACATTTGGCAGCATTGATAAACATTGTACTGAGTATTACACAGGAATATTGCAGACAAGGGGTGGTAAGTGAAACCCAAATAGCTGGGTGAAGTGATGTCTTTTTAAGTAACGGTTTAGTTTACTGCGATCTGGTGACTTACAGAAAGGCAAACTGCATTACAAAAAGTTACAAAATATATTTTGCATAAAAATTTTCCCCATCATTGTTAAATAGATTAACATTATTACTGCATATGTTTAGAGTTGAGCTCATTTACTTGAATATAAAGTTACTTTAATAATATATAGTTGGCGCTAGCGTCCACTTTCCAACATTATCAGACTTTTCCTTGCTGATCTAATAAAGCAGTTGTTAAAAACATCTCCTCTCCTCACTCATGGTGGCCAATGTGGGTAGCAAGAGGACACTCATCTGTTAAGATGCTTAAATACTGAAGCTTGTTTACTTGTTAATGCTAGCTGTGTCTCCATATGAGGCGCAGATCATAGCTGATCTCAGAACAGTAAAAGCTGAGCGAGCAGCAGCTCACATAGCAGACAGGTCTAGCCCGGATCTGGTGTCAAGCTGGCACTGCTGGCTGACTTCTGGCATGGTAACTGCTATGTTATCCGGATATGGGCCAGCCCTGGCGTAGATAGCTCTGTTTTTGTGATGGCATGCCACATCTGGCCTGATTATGGTTTGGTTTATGTGGCCCAGGCTCATAGAAAACAGGTCTGGCCTGGATCTGGCATCAAGCTGGCACTTCTGACTGACTGGTGTCATGGCTGAGTGTATGTCAACAGATGTGGGCCAGGTCTGGCAATGATGGCAATATTTATGTTACTATTTACCTATTTTAGTTAGAAAACCCAAATGCCATTTTGCAGTAATATACTGCTATGGTAGCCAATGTTTCAAACGCAGGTTTGACAGGTTTGACAGGTTTGTGAGTGTACACTCTAGCTCAGGAGGTAGAGCAGGTCACCTACTGATCAGAGGGTTAGTGGTTCAATCCCTGGCTCCTCCACTCTGCCTGAATGTGTATGAATGTAGTTAGGAAGCACTCAGTTTAGAGAAAGTGGGTGAATGTTGTATAGAGTGCTTTGAGTGATCTGCGAGAGTAGAAAAGTGCTGTGTGAGATTCACTGTCTGAGTTTTGTCATCTTACTTTTGCACTATTATGTTCTGGCACATGTTGTTATTACATGGCTTGATTAAGGTACACTTTAGGCTGACATCTGGGGCCAGAGCTGAAACTGTTCTGCCAGCACAGGGCCAGCAGTGTGTCTGAAACTGGCCCATGGCTGCACACAACTTACTCATGGCCCACATATTGCAAAGAATGACGGCCCTTTGGTGGCCCAGATCTGGTTTGCCAGAGGTAATCCACACATAGGCCAGCACAGTGTGTCTCCAACTGGCTTTGTGCTGGCCCATGTATGGGCCACCTCTGGCAAACCAGATCTGGGCCACCAAAGGGCCGTCATTCTTTGCGGTATGTAGGCCATGTGTAAGCACATTGTGTGGGCCAGATCCGGGCCATACCAATTTTGCTATGTGGGAGTTTGCCACGCAGTCTGGTTTCCCATCAGATTACTGCCAAAGACCTGGGGTTTATCCACAACCCACATGCACAAAGTACAAGAAAGAATCTGCTGGCCTCTCCGCTAGCCCCCAGTCATTGTGAGCTGTACCTGGCTACACCCTCAGTGACAGAGACATTTTTCTATAAGACTGAATTAAGCACAGCTTTCAGCGACGTGTAAACGATGGATGCACATATTAACTGAGAGGGGATTAGCTTTATTGCAGCGCTGTCTGAGATAAAAGGAGAGAGATCGCTTTACTTCGGAACTGTTTCATTCATGACTATTTTTAGATTTGACGCTTGTCCTGACTGAACCTGGTTTAATTACTGCCACCTTACAGACATGTGGTATGTAGGCCATTAATAGAAAGACTAATATTTAAGATCAAAGTGTTAATTAATGGTAGGACTTCTTTGAGTGTGAGTATGATTGTTTTTTATCTAATTGTTATATTTTTTCTTGAAGAAATGTATTAAGTCACAACTAGTTACTGTGAGAGGAAAGTTCAAAAGAGTGCTAACTCTTTGTTACCCGGGCTATAGTACCGAAGAAAAACATGGGGTTGTTCTTCTTTTCTTGAATCAGTGATACAAGTAAGATGTCCCAACTTTAGGAAAGCCTTTGTTGTTATTGTTATTTTTCCTTTGTTTATGGAGCAACAAACTTTTTTTGCGGGCTAAATAAAGATCTTCTAATTTAGTGAGATGCCATTTCCTCTCTAACTTACTGTTTGTCTGGTTTAAGGCGCACGTTTGAGAGTCATGCATGGGAGTCAAGTGCTTTTAATTTGAAGCTTTATTTTCAGTGGAGCCACAGTATCAAGGGTCGTATGCAGTGAGAATGTAGCACTACTAATGAGATAACTGACTTCTGTGTCGGCACATGGTATTGAAGAGAGTAACAATGGGGGAATTAAACATCCTTAATATAATCCTTAATATCCTTACATTTAGTTTACTTTCTGAAAGATGCCTACTGTACTGAAATGTATTCCCCACTGCTGTGTGAATTTTAAAATGTTATTAAGAGAGTATAGCCCTGTAGCCTTGTTCATCTTGCTGACGTAAACTCTGTTTTTGAATTAATAAATGCATGTCATGGCTGTAGATACTTCAATGAAAGTGTTCCTCATTTGGTGAGATATTTTCAGGAGAGTTTTTTCCCCAGAGAAGAGAAAGGGAACCTTAATCATCCACTTCAGTTGCCTTCCATAGTATTCCCATTCATTGAACTTGCAAGTGCATTCTTTAATTTTAGGAAGTAATCAAATTGTTGTATAAAGTCCTACAAGTTTCCACCAGCTCTCAGTTTTCTTTTGTTTTGTTTTGTGATAAATAATGCATCCTAGGACGTGTGTGTGTGTAAAAAATCAATTAATTGATCAACAACACTTAATGACTATCAAGCCACAAGCACAGAGCTCAAGAACATTTTCAGTCCGTTGATCAGGTGTTCAGAACGTTGCCTTTTATCTTTTTTATACAAATGATATTAAGTTGCGAAGATAAATAAAATAACTCGAAGCACATTTTAAGCTCATCAACGTATAATTATCTAAAGAATATACTGATATTATTCTTGTTGATGATCTCAATTAGATTTCAAGTTAGTTCTTTCTTCTTCATTGTTTTAATGCAGGCGATATGTAGGACTTCAATTTCGTGGGTCTTTTTGGGGTCCTTGACGTGGCATTAATAAACAAAGATGGCGGTGGCGTTTACACCTTCGTTGAACTTTACTCTGAATTAAAAACTTTGTAGTCTTAAGTAATTTGAGTATTTCCTACATGTGTCTCGTTAGGCGAGTTGCAAAATGAGCGGTTGGGCCGGTTTTTCAGACGAGGAGCTGCGCAGGATACAGCAAAAGGGTAAGCTAACCTTTCTTGCTGCTAGTGGGAGTCGGAACACTCAGCACTTCATTCTGATATTTTATTCCTACTTCTTTTTTTTTAGTAGTAACCATGGTCATGTGTACTTTTCAGACTCTACTGTATCTGCACCTCCAGTCCGGGGTCGAAAACCAGCTTCAGGTAACCGGAGTCGGCAGCAGTTGCAGCGAGAAAGAGCCCTGCAGTCAGCAGCCCAGAAAAACGTAGGAGCCGAGTCACTGGTTCTTTCACGCGAACAACAACTCACCAAACCGTCCCCGAGGGAAGAGCCTAAACCCACAGCCCCGGCGACAACACCCACTGTCAAACAAGAGGTGCAGCAGAAGCCCGCTATAATGAAGCACAATGAAAACGACCAACCGACTACAGAAGAAGAAACCCCAGTGGTTAAAGAGCTGGATAAGCAAGAGATTGAATTGTTAGTATGATTTTGTTCTCACGTGCACTGTAAAGATGACAGGTAAACTGACCAATATTTACATAGAAGGTGTAATACCAGGGTAGCAAACATGCCCAAGTATGTAAACATAATTGTGTGTTTTCATGCACATGCTGGGACATTCTGTGCTCTTCTTTGAGACTGTATCACAGTGAATCAAAATATACAAATAGATCCAAAATTTGTTGGACGAAAACACATTTTTTGCAGTTTTACCACAAAGGATTTTAAAACAATCAAGACGTGATTGAAGCGCAGACTTTCAGCTTTGATTAATAACATTTTTAGAAAAATTTATCATCAACTGTTTAGAAACCATACCCATTTTTATGCATACCCATATGGAAAATATATATATAAATCTTATAAACTTTGTGTCTGTCTTGTGTGAAACTTGTATGAAAAGCATATAAGTGTGAAAACAGATATAAGATCCCTTGAAAAATTATATAATGAAACTTCTATGTTTTGGATACTTACTAAAACAATGTATGAAAGTAATGCGAAAGTAGCCACTTTCATGAGTAATCACATATAAGTTTTTACTATTTCTTTTCCGTATGGGTAGTCCCCCATATTCAAAAGCTCAAAAGCATTTGGACAAATTTAATTTTAAATATAAGGATAATTTTTAATAATTGGAAACAGTCTTTCTGATACAAATTCATGCTGATTTTATTTAGCCAAAGAATTAATTTTCAGCAGGCTCTTTCAGATGTTTTTTTTGGTAAAGTCTACTCTGGTCTTCTTGTTCTTGAATGTAATTAGTAGTAGTAAACCTTTGCATTTCCCCACATAAAAGTACCTCTTGATTTTAGACGTTGATAATAATACCCACCTCCTTGGGAGTGTTCTTGACTTTGTTAGAAGTATGCAATGCCCCCTTAATAATGTAGTGCTGAATGGGTTATCACGTAACTCCTCCGGCCAGGAAATGTTGACATTGTTGAATGTTGACATTCAATCGTGACATTGATTTGAAATCATATTAACTGACTCTAGTTAATACGTCTTTAAAAATAAAAGTCTAGGAAAGTTTTTCATATATAAAGCTAAAATTTCACAGCAATCATTATATATGTCATTGGGTTTCAGAGACAGTCCTGCAGAAAATGTTCCAAAAAGATTAGTAGCTGAATTTATCCTTCTGTTAAATCCATTAAAATAAATTGAAGATCTGCGCTTTGGTCACATGCAGATTGTTTGATCCAAAATCCACTGTGGTGTTGTACAAAGAGAAAACTGATTTTTTTTAAAAAAATCTCACTTTGTCCAATAAATTATGGACCTAACTGTAATTCTGTATATTTGGTTTCTAGCAGTGATTTGTATCATTAATGTGTGTTGTGGTTTTGCGTGTATCTGCAGTCTATCTGGGTGAGAAACAAAACTTTAACTTACCACAGTAGATGGCTCCTCTCTGCCCCAACTTTGCGGCTGGATAATTAGCACTCATCAGTGCTGTATCAATGTTTAGTTAATGTTCTAGTCAAACATAAAAGTGATGGTTGTGGAAAATAAACGCCTGTGCTTCTGTATAGACAAATCATTGGAAATTATTGATTTCCATGCTTCCAGGACACAGGACTTGTCAGGGTATCCTGTCATTGTAACAGTGGCTGTGGATCCTTTGGTTCCTGTGGGTTTCCAAAATATGGCCTCTATGGAACAGACTTGTTTCAGATTTGGAACAGATTTAGATGTGTGTAGTTTGGGAGACCTGTAAAAACTCTGGGTTCTTTGTCCTGCTCCTTTAACGCTTCCTGAGGAGTGTTTTTTGCACTGCAAGTGTTGAACTTTCTTGCAGAAGCAGGACGATTTTGCTAGGGACTGTTGTTCTCGTGGAGGGTGTGGAGCCTTGCTTGGTGGGTGATGTGGATCAAAGTGATATTCACAAGAATGATGCATGATTCTTTTGGTTATCTTTGGCTGTCAAAGCAAGCATATTATATGATGCATGTGATTTGAGTGATGTATAAATGACAGTACTGTCGGTCTTGTACACATGTGGCTCACATTTCATTAAATTCATGCATACTACCTCAGCACTGTCCACATCTTACTCAGTTTCTCTCTTGGATGAATAAGGTTTCTCTGATTCAGATTCTGATCTGCACCAGATACTTGGAAAAAACGGAATCAGAATATCAACACACAATGATCAAAATCTTAATAATAATAATTTGCCAAACCCATACCATAGGGTGCTGTTGTGTTTGTAAATTAGAACGATTTTGAAAGACACTGCTCCTTTCATAATCCTGATGTTTTTTGTTTGGTCTTTCTGAGATGAAATTGCAAATGCATTTGTTTAAATTCTCATTTTGTGTGATGGCAGACGGGAAAAGACGCGTCTGGAGCAACTTCAGCATGAGCAAAAAATCATCGAAGAGAGGAACAAACGCAAGAAAGCTCTGCTGGCAAAAACTATCGCTGAGAAGTAAGTGTATATATAGTTTCATTCTTTTGATCGTTGTTATGAACACAGAGGCTCAAAAGAGGCCCCCTTTAAATATCACTAGAGTATCAAGTCAACATGATGAATATAAATGTGCCTCAAAACTGCAACGATTAAGGTCAAGGCAAAAAAACAATATGTGTGAATGGTTTATTATTTTCCACAGATCCAAACAGACTCAGGAAGAGACTGTAAAGCTAAAGAGAATCCAGAAAGAGCTGCAAGCCCTCGACGACATGGTGTCTTGTGACATTGGCATCCTGAGAGGAAAGATAGAGCAAGCCAGTTGGGACTACTCAGCTGCAAGGTAGCCTTAACATCAGGAAAAAATATAAAAGAAAGTGTCAGTAAACCCTTTTCCACAGCTGATGTGAATTTGTCACAATATTAAAAGCACAGATGTGTTTTTAATGACTTCATGGCCCACCAGTACACTTATGCCCAATTCACATCTGGTACCTGTGATGCAATCACATTAGTTAGGTCACACCTTAGGCATTAGAATGCATCCACACATGCATGTCAGTTGACCAGTTGAAGTGTCACTCTCCACTAGGGATGAATATTGACAAATTTCCTTGATCCCAATGCAAGTGGCTGAAAATAAACATGGAAATGCCAAAACTGCAGTTCCTCCATTCAGCTGTTTTTGTTCAACTGCTTATCACCTGACAGTAACTCTGCGCTACAGACCATCCAAGAATTTTATGCTAGATTTTCCTGAGTGAATTTTTAATGATTTTTATTAGTCTTCTACATCGTGCTGATTAGCAGTACTGTGTATGTGAACCTCTGTAGTGAATCTGCACAGTTTAAAAAGGCAGACTGCTAAATAAACTTGCTAGTGTTATCCCTCGAAGCTTGGTTTAGCAGTCCACCATCTGATGTAAATACAGGCAGTCCTGGCTTTCAGAAAAATCATCATGGAAACAGCCATAATACAAGTGTCGATGATTCAAAATGCAGAGTCTGAATCGGTGGGTGATGTTACAGTGACTTTGTTTTTCTTTTAGATACAGTATGGATATCAGTGCCATTATAGATTGTGGTTATATTTCAGATTGTTGTAGACCATCAAAGGTTGTTTTTAATGTCAACACTTCGTATGGGGCGATCGTGGCTCAAGAGTTGGCAGTTTGTCTTGTAATCGGAAGGTTGCCGGTTCGAGCCCCGGCTCAGACAGTCTCGGTCGTTGTGTCCTTGGGCAAGACACTTCACCCGTTGCCTACTGGTGGTGGTCAGAGGGCCCGGTGGCGCCAGTGTCCGGCAGCCTCGCCTCTGTCAGTGCGCCCCAGGGTGGCTGTGGCTACAATGTAGCTTGCCATCACCAGTGTGTGAATGTGTGTGTGAATGGGTGAATGACTGGTTGTGTAAAGCGCTTTGGGGTCCTTAGGGACTAGTAAAGCGCTATATAAATATAGGCCATTTACCATTTCATTTATTCTTTGCCCTGAGTCAGATCTATATATGACACAGTGATGAGAGTGGAGATAAATGCTGTGTGAAACAGCCATTGGAGCCTTAGCGTCACGTTGATGTTCTTCCTGGAGCCTCTCCGAAAACAGTTTCTGCTGTCATTCAATTTGTTGAACAGTAACTCCTAAGGGGTGTGTTGCTTTTTATTGCTTTTATTTTCAAAAGTATAAATTCTTGCTAGTACAGGCTGTGCTTTGAAACCATAGAAACACTGCCCCCTACAGTACTCGTGTAACCTTTCACAATATATGCACCATGCAGAGGACAGAACAGCTAAAATCATGATTCATTTATCATGAAATACAGGAAGTTAAACCTGTATCTTGTATTATGGTGTTTTACTTTCCCAGTGTAAACAGTCTTCTGTCCTGTGATATGGTAACTCTGTATTTGACCTAGTTCATGAAGCTGCAGCCTGTCATGTAGTGACATTAGCCCTGTATCATTACAGGTGTTTGTATAATGAAAAGACAAACCCGACCTTCACACACTCGGTACACTGGATTCTGTTATGATTATGCTGATTTAGTCAGTTGTTAAGATGTTGCTGAGATGCAACATAATAGCTAGAGGTGAAATTTGATTTTTGGAAATGTTTGCCATCATCTGGTTTGTTACCACAGTGTTTCCAAACACCATGTGGTCTTCTGTCCTTTGCAATTAAAACAATCTTTCTGCATTCAGACATTCTGAGAGAATAAGCATCTGCTCTCAGCGGGTTACGAGACACAGCCAGTACAGTCGGTTTTAGTTCAGTCACCAACTCTGCATGTCATTTTTTTGCATTCATTGAAGTGCACGGTGTTCCAGACATAATAAGCACCAAATGAAAGAAAATTTAAAAAAAACCCTAAAGTATATGCAAGCACTGCTGAATTGACCTTTTTGTTAGTTGCCGAATAAGTAAAGTGTGTGTCTGTAGTTTCTAAACATTAATTTTAACAAACTTCATCATCAAACAAATCATCATCTTTTCACCGTCCATGAACTCTGGTCTCCAGTATTTGTCAGTCCCAGTATCAATGATTGCATTCTGTGAAGACATGCCCTCACTGTGCCTCCGACTGACTAGCGTGTATTGGTACAGTTAGATGGTTAGGATAAGGCAGAATGGAAGACGGTCTTCACGAAATGTGAGAGAGGAAAATAACTAATGCTGTGTGCTGTGACACAGAGAGCAGAGAACGTAAGCTCTGTTCCCAAAATGGAGCAAAATGGAGAAACTTTTTATTAAGCAGGCTTTTGATATTTACTCACTAAATGTAGAGTTCAGTAAGAATTGAAGTTATTAGTTACTGCGTTAACTTCATTTACTTTAGTCCATTATTTAATGTCACTATTAACAATAGCAACTGTTTTAGATGAATTGTTAAGAAATTACTACTTTTACTACTATATACAAGTCTTTGACTTCCTGGAACCAGAATGTGTTTATTTGTTGAATCATTATTAATTTAAGTTTGAGTTTTGTTTATTCTTATATAAATTCTCAAAATTGTTTTTCTTGAAAAATGTTGTGAACTCCATTTGTGTTCCTAAGTGGTTAAGGTTTGACAAAAAGCAGAAATAACAAATGAACACATTTCCTAACACATTGGTCATATGACCAAGGATATTTGGTCATAGCACTTATGAAATATAAATGAACATACTTGGATCTTTTTCAGCACATATTCTAAATAAAATAAAACAGTTACTTATTCGTGAGGGAAATTAAGCTCAAAAACAGCATATCATTTCTGAGTGTACTGTTTTGATCCTCTTCATGTTTCTTAGTCATTTTCTTCTCTTATTTCTCCACAGAAAGCGTTATGAGAGGGCAGAAGCTGAATACGTGATAGCCAAGCTGGACCTTCACAAGAAAACGGAGGTGAAGGAACAGCTGACGGAGCATCTCTGCGCCATCATCCAGCAAAATGAGCTGCGCAAAGCCCACAAGCTGGAGGAACTGATGCAGCAGCTACAGCTTCAGGCTTCTGAAGAGGAGCTGGAGAGGCAAAAGGAAGAGGAGAGGAGAAACTTAGAGGTGCAGAAAGACGTGGAAAAGGAAAATGGCTCTGTGGAGAGTCAGGAGGTAAAGGTGGAATCAACTAAAAATTGTGGACCTAAGGAGAAAGAGACTGTGAAGGAAGAGACTGGAGATTCTGAGCAAGACTGTAAAACACTAGAAAACTGTCTTCAGAGTGAATCTGTGGCTGTGTCGTGAGGCAATCTTAATCTGTTATGTGCTCTATAAATATCTGTTATATACTGATGGGTGACAAATTGTACAAAGATGTTGTATCAAGTGTCTGTATCAAGGTGTTGACCATCACATGTGGGCAGAACAGCTGATGAGATTGTGGCGATCACTGCCACACCTCAGTCTAAAATGTAATGACTGTTGAGGCCAGAGCACACGAGTCACATCATTGTTATCATCTAGTTAAACATGGCATTTGCATCAAATAACTTTGTACTGTAACTATGACAGAAAATTATTCCCCACAGCATAGTATGCCTGTTTAAAATCAATACTTATTTTATTTTTTTAAATTACAACTTTACACTGACAAGACAGACTGATCGCTAGCAAAGCATCGTTTCCAGATCGACGAAGGGGAGGGAGAAAAAAGACACAATACAAAGCGAAAAACACTTACAACATGATTCTCCAGCTGATAAGTTTCCCATGTTGGCATCCTTGACAGCCTTGGTTAATACAGAAGAAGCATCGTTATGTTTTGGGTTGTATTTTTGTTTTAAAAAGTCGCAGCTCATAGAAAGCTGTATGTTACTAACACGATTGGTTAGTCTGAAAAACTCATGTAGCGAAAGCTCACAGAGAAAATCTGGTCTGATTTCTGGTGTTATGTGTTTCACACATTTTTTTTTATTATTATTATTTGTGAGGCTGCTTCTATTTAATTGTTTAAACATTGAGAACTTTACCTCCTTTTGTTAAATAAAGAGTTTGTAGAATATTAATATATCGGGCTTGAGAAACACGAGTACTGTATCCCCGCTGGCTTTGAGTGAAATATTTAAAGCAATAGACTGGCCAGAGTCGTGTTCAGTTGCTGGGTAAATCGAAGGGTATCTTGTAGCTGTTATCTTCAGGTGTGCACTTTTATGTTTGTGTGTGCTTAAAAAGCAAAGTCCTCTTCTTCCAAACACGGTTTTCCATCACATCTCTAAGCATGGGTCGAATTCAGAAGATGAGTGTTTTTGATTGTTGTCTTTGTTGTAAAAGTGGAAGGACTGGTTGTGTTTACTTTGCAGAAAGCCGGCGTTTCATGCATATGGAGTGAGGCATTAATCATTAATCCCTTTCTGTTCTGAATACAAACTGTCGTGACTTATGTGTTGTAGATGACGCTATTTGCTGGTGCTGGGCTTGTATTTCACAAAGCTCGAACTCTTGTCAGTTCAGCTAAGGAGCAGTGGGCTTGCACGGTAAGGTGATATCTGTTAATGTATGCTCTCAGCTGCATGTGTTTCTGCATACTCCAAGCTTATCTTTTCTCTTAGCGTACATTTTTGACAGCGTGTCAGAAAATGTATAAGAATCTAATGTAAATGTAAATCTATGTAAGTGAAAATGACCAAAGTCTGATTCATTTGTGTGTTCAGAAAATACATAAAGGCTATTTAAATGGGGTAAAAAATATTTTAAAACGTCATATTTTAGAGATGTACAAAAGGGTAATATTTTACTAAAATAAACTTTTTTAAATTGAAAATATCCATTTGTATTTTCTTTGCGTTCATCTTTTTGGGTAGAAGGTTACCTACAGAACTGAAGCTTGCTGTGTGGGAAGGAATTTACAATGTGACCACTTTGGGTCTCCAATCGCTTTCTCAAAGTTTTTCAAAGTGCAGTGTTTTTGTATACTGCTTTGAGATTTTACAGCTCCCCGGTCACATCTGGCTGTCTGAAGGGGAGACCGTAAAAGCAGCTTTTTAATTAGTCGGAAGGTTTAAGTTCACAGAAGGAGAGTGACCACCGTCCGTCTGTCCCTGTAGAACCTCTAGGATTCTGTTCCCAATTACCCAAATGAACTAAAACAGATTATTATGTCATTTTTTTTGAGCATCCATTTAAAAATAAAATGTAATCTAGTGTACTCTCATATAGGCTATATAACTCGGCTATTTTGAATTGTGCATTTCAGGAGTATTGTAATTTTATGCAGCTTCATACCTCTATACTGATCTTTATACTATATTTAGGAGGAAAATATTGTCATTTTTAATCCACATAAATGACTCCCCTGATTCACACTATGTACACATAAAAATGTCTGTCATGTCACTTTGGTCTGCAGTAGAATCTTGAATATCCTTAAAGTAGTGTTTTCAAAGTTAATCGCTAAGATAAATGCCGTTTTCAAATATGTCCTAAGTCACAGCTCTTTATCTGTAAAACATTCTGAACTGACTCTTACAGACTTTAGAAATGTAGCTCAACTTGGACCGGCTGCATCATTAAATGCTGCTTCCATCTATGAGTAGCTGTGGCAACATGAGAGGGTTGGTTAGTCTGAAACGCTGTCACATACCAAAAGCTTGCAAAAAAACATCCGGTCTGATTTGTAGTTTGTGTAGTCACTCAGTCAGATCGTTTGATCTTTCCAGGGTGAGTATTTCACACAAGTAAAAATGACATAAATAACCAGAATATACAGTAACTTTAGCAGCATGAATGCAACCATTTGGCATGCAATGCACAAGTCAGATTTAGATGACTTTATAATATCCACTTGCTCTGTGTACTGAAGGAATCACAGCACAAATATGACCCTAGTTTAGTCACACACAGAAACATGAGAATCGGAGCACACCTGACACAAACACGGTCCCTGTAGAATCTCATGACTGTTTTTAATTCCTGCCCTTCCATCTTTTAACTAATATTCAATAAGTTTTGCACTAGAAAGCAACTATTTGATTAAAAAAAATATGTATGTTAACACGGCAAAATACTTTTGTTTTCAGCTATTTTATTTTATTCTGCGGCTGCTTTTATTAACATTTCTTCTATTTTTATTGACAATATTAGACTTTACATTCTCCCATATGCTCAAAAATAAGATTGTTTATTCTGCATTCGATTCATCACTGCTGCAGTTTTACTCTAAAATTGTTGCAGTCCTTCCAGATAACTCCGAAGGGGACTCCCTGTGAAAGGAAATGTGTTCTAAATTATGACAAAGAAAAATGAGAAGATACAGGCAGCGCAGATTAAGGCATCCAACGGGGCTTCAATCTACAGCAATCGCTTGTACATTGGAAATACATGTGTGTATGTGTGTGAGAGAGTGTGTGTGTTGGGTCCTGAGTCGGACTTCAGAGAGCAGAGGGTTTATAAAGTAAAGTGTGATTTATGTGGCGCTGCCGTCCCTCGACAGGTCGAGAAAGACCCTGAAACCCGAGAAGTCCGGCAGCCACAGAGAAACGGGGGGTGGGGGGAAATCAAGTTTTCTTAAAAATATCAGCCATCTGGACGAGCCGGACTTCACCTCCACGCAGAGTGAACTCTGAACTCAACCTCAGTACCACGGCACAAGATAAGCATGTGTGCCATCAACGTTTTTGAGCGGAAACGGTGTTTTATACGGGATCTCCTCCTTATTCTGTTCACGGTCTGCTCTGGAAATTAAGAAACTAACCAGTAAATGAAACAAATGTCACTTCTGTTTCTGATTGAATTTTAAATACTTGAGCCGAATTAATGCTCAGGATCCCGCCAGTAGATTCAATCTTTGTAAATGTGAACTACAGAGTTGAAATCGTGCCGTGCCTGTTTCAGCTACACTTTCAAAGAAATCTTTCGACAAGGCTGTTTTACTTTAAAAGGAAAAGAAATTTATTTCAGGGGAGAAAGAAATAAAAATAAACTCATTTATTAAAACAAATAGTCATATGCATTTATATATCAAATGAAATTAGTCACCCTAACTTTAAACAAAGACGAATTAAATCTTAAACACATAAATATCGGACCCAAGACTTTATGAGGAGAAGTAGTTATTTATTTACACAGTATGTCTTATGATGATGAGTTCTAAAGAGTCCCTGGTTGCAGGCTGTTCCGAGCGGTTTCTGGGGCTTTGTAATAATGAGAATCAGCGCGGCCGAATTAATCTCACACGGCCACTTGTTCTGTAAACTCTCCGTGTTGTTTTAATCAGGAGCAGATTTGCTTTTTTATGTCGGAACACCACAGACCGTTTACAGTTACAACAGTGCTGCATGTGAGCCGCCTGCAACAATGGAGAGAGCAGCGGAACAAAACCAGTCATAAAATATAAAGAGGGGACACATACATGAAGTACATTTACTCGCAATTACGCGCAATTACTGTTACACCGCGTTTATCTGACAGCTGGAGTTACTTTGCACATTCTAAATGGAGATAAAGTTATTGTATATGTCTGTTTGTGCGCGAACGTCTTTTATCGCCATCAAAGTTTGGAATATTCTATATTTTCATACAAAGCTCGCGGTTTTTGCCGTCTGTTCCTCACTAGGCACTTTATGTTGTATAGTTGTGTGTGTGTTTTTTTTAATTTTGCTTATTTAAGCAATATTATCCATTCGTGATCTCATAATAGGAAAATCAGCATTACGACATATAAACGCATAAATGAATAGAATGCGTGAAGTTCAGCCTAGTAGGCCTAAATGTTATGTTTTGAAATGCAATATCAGAAGTACACGAGCAAATAACACATTTTCCTTATTTTCTGTGCGCTTAAGACGATAACAAGGTCAGATGATTTGCACAGTTCTGGGGTCTTTGGTTATTGATCTATCGCCATTCCTACTTAAACCCCGATAGCTGTCTCTGAAAACTGTAATCAGTTTAGAATCTGTGTGGGAGAGCCGCAGCGGTCGGTATGCGAGGAGAAATCCCGGCGCAGCCGCTGCAATCAGGCGGCGTGCAGGGGGTGGGCGTGTGTGCAACATATGGTTCCCTGCACAGGATGTAAAGAGTCAACAAGGAGGCCATTTACTCCCAATTAGGGAAATAAAACAGGACAGGGGCCAAAACGCTACTCCAATCAGCACCAGGGGTCACTGGACAGCGGCGGCGGCGGGCCGGGCCCCTCATCATCATCATCATCCTCAGCCCGGGGCCAAGGCTACACAGAGGGACTGAGCTAATGCACAATGAGCAGACAAAGAAAACACATTACGACCAAGAGGGAGGTTTTGGTTTAAATCTGTATATTTTGACTGGCAAGTAGTGGAAGAAGTGCAATGACAGAATACAGTATTAATATTATTACTGCGCATTCTAAGTACATGTTGCAGAATTCACACAGTGCACGAGTCATTTGATTTGACTAGCTGTAACTGCTACATTTGCATTTAAATTGTTTCTGTGCACATAAAGAGAAAACATTTGTGGAATGACACACTTATGAGACTGTCCGTTTTTGTATAAGGTGCAACATTTTCCATGTTTGATCTTCGAGTAATCCAAAAGTAGTCAGATGATCTTTTTTGGTTGCTTATTTTAAAAACATTTCTACACTGTAAGTGACATGATGCACTGTTTTCTCCAAGTTCAATAACAATCTAATGAACTAAACAAAAGCAGCAAAGTTCAGTTTGGAGATATGACTTTAAATATAAATGGAAAATATCACAAAACCTGAAAAATAAATCCAATACACAACCAAACTAACATCAGCATATAAGTCACTGTATTTTTCTATGCCTATGTATTTACAATGCATATGCATTGTAAATATTTAGGTCGTGTCATCTGTGAATTCTGAAAATTTATTTAATGGAATCCATCAATGTACAGCTTGCGGCTCAACTCGAACTATTATAGAAGTATAATTTCTTTTTGACATTAATTTTGGATTTTGAAAGTGGTTGTTTTAACATTACATATTAAAAAGTTCATCAACCAGAATCTGTCAAATTTGTTCTACAGTCTGTATTTTCTTCTGTGTGGATGGAAGCCTTATAGAGTGCAGATGCAGGCTGAAAACTAACAAGTCAAACAAAAAATAGAATAGAATAGTTCAAGGGAAAGAACATGTTTAGACATGCTTCAGAAAGACTTTTTTACTTTCCCTCCACCAACTGCAAAACAGTGCACACTCTAATTATCCCTCTACACACTTTCAGTTCTGACATAAAATAGAGAGTAAAGTTTCAGGAGTCTGTGATCAGGTTGCACTCAAAAATCACCAAAACCCGTTTTGTGAAACTTTGCATTAATTTATGACCATTCCTGTTTTTGGCTTGTGCACAGCCCTAAGATTTGTGAGATGCACTTTACTGAAGTTAAATCTGAGCCCAGAAGTTGCCTGTCAAACTCAAACAGATGATGTAACACATCATGTAAAAAAGCACACACACACACAAAACCACTTGAAGCTTGTAATCAACTGTTGGTTGTGATTTGGGGAATAAAGAAAGTCACATTAATGTAGAATAAATACAAAAAAGTGTTGCAACAACAACACTGAAATGGATAGCATACATTTTTTGTATTCATATGGTAATGTTAAACTTGGTTAGGCATGTTTTTTTTTAAACAGTCTCATTAAAGCAGTGCTTATGTTACTGGTATGACGTGATCACAACACTTGGACTTTTCTATATCTTGGAATTCATTTATGACTGAATATTTCTGACTTTGATGGCCTATGTTCCTGTTTTGGGCTGCTCTGTCAGTCTGTCAGCTATGTTAGAATGCACAGACTGATACAATGATATTTATTGGAAACATTAAATACGTGCAAGCTATTGAATGAAGCTGAAATAAGTGGAATACTCATTTTTGTATTTCAACCATGTTATCATTTGTCTCTGAAGTGCTTTAAATGTGTTTGAGGCTTGGTGTTTTTAGATTATGTTCCATTCATAAATTAAACCCATATATTGTAACAGCAAAATAATGTGCACAAATAAATCATTTGCAAAGTACTTTTGTGCTAACCCTGATACTGATTTTCTAAACCATTTCAGCCACGTGCACAGATTTTTCCTGCTAACATCACTTCTGCAGGATGGCATATTCGTCTCAGAGATGTTTGGACATTTCGATTTGCCACAGACAAACTGTAGCAGCCAGGGCAAACAAGTCACTTTCACATTGAGCTCAGAACAAAGAATAGGGGCCCTGAATGAGAACACTGAGCTTGAGTCATGGGGAGGCCTTTTCCCCCCATTTTTCATTCTTTCTTCTTTTTTTTTTCTTCTTCTTCTTTTTTTCCCTTAGCTGGCACCAGAATCGACTTGTAGCCATGAAAAGCGAATCTGGGGGAAAGCTAATGATGAAAAAGTCTACTCTATCCCTGTGCCTTCATTAAATACATGGAAAGAGCGAGCGAGGCACATCTGGATTCAATCGGTGGCCCTTTGATGGCATCAAGTGTTCTTTTCCCAGATCAGGGGCTGGAAGCTACAGGACGTCTATGGCACCTCAGAGCCTAGAGTCAACTCTTGCCATCTGAATACATGACCCCACTGCCATAACTGGGTGGCTGTGGTTCGTGAGGTAGCGCAGGTTATCTACGAATCGGAAGCTAAGCGGTTCAATTCCCCCCCCTCACACACACACACTCTTTTAGTCTGAAGCTTCCTTGGACAAGAGTTGCAAAGAAACACTTGTATATATAAAAGTGTTTTTAATGCTGAGTTAGTAGAAAAATTAAGTACCATTTCATTTACAACAACATTAGCTCCTTCCATTTCATCCCTCAACCTCCCTCAGTCAGCTAACCTCTAGCTTGTGTATGAGACAGGAGTCAATACATAACCAAAGCATTTCATGCTTTTCTAGATTTCACTCCACTATATTTTATCTAGCAAAGAAAGAAAGAAAGAAAGAAAGAAAGAAAGAAAGAAAGAAAGAAAGAAAGAAAGAAAGAAAGAAAGAAAGAAAGAAAGAAAGGAAAAACTGGCAAATGTGCTGGTAATCCCCTACGATTCTAGTACCAGTATAAATGATTCTTACTGCTTTTTTTCATACTCAGGCTGTTTCATCCTTAGCTGATTTGAAACATGGAAATCCCCCCCAGATCTCCAGTTTGAGGAAATTCAATAAATTCACATTGTATTTCTTTCTTTTTTGTTTGTGTGTTTGTTTGTGGCCTAGCTATGCTCCTGTTTTTTCTCCGTCTGTCTCTTATTTCATCTCACTTCTCTAAAAAAAGGGAGTTTTTCCTTCTGACCGTTGCCAGGTTCTTCCTCACAGGGGATCATTTAGACTCATGCTTTGATACTTGTATGGTCTTTACCTTTTCATATAACACGCCTCGATATGTCTTTTGGTCTGTATCCAGAATTTCTGACTTTAATTTTCAATGCTTTGAAAAGATTACAGCTGATAATCAGAATTTTTGCCTTGTATTACATATCAAAATTTTTCTGGCACCAATGAAACTGAAACTGTTTAAGGCCATCAGTTCAGCATTCAGCTATGGACAGGAAGGGGAATTTGTAAAAGTACCTGAAAATCCTAGTCTGGTGTAATATTTTAATGGTGTGATGACAGAGGTAAAAATCTGGACAATATTTGTGAACAGGATGTCATGTAAGACAATTCATCAATGTATTGAATGGGATCTGCATTTTTTAAGTGCAGCTCATGTAGATTTTTGCATATTTTGCAATTATAAAGTTTTTAAAAATTGTGAAAAAATTCCTTTTTTTTCAATTTCTTTAAAGGCCAGACAGTTCAGTGCCTATTCAAGTGCCTGTATATAGATAACCAAGGATTAGACATGGTGCCCACTAAACACATTTGTAGATGCACTAACAAAGTGTGGGTTGACCCAAAAATTTTTTAAAAAAATTTGTTTGTTTTTTCTTTTGTTTTTAGAACGTATTTAGTGGCAGGAACATCACGTGTAACATACAAATAAATACACTGTCAAGAAATGTAAAACTCGTGCGTTTCTTTTTCGCGATCTAAAAAATGAAGAATAAAACATTGTTAAAAATCACGATAAAATACAAACAACTATCACTATTATAAAAAATACACTTTCGAGTGATGTTTGTGGGACCTCTCGCTGGCCTTGGTAATTAGTTTGTAGTTTAAGGAACGGTTTTCAGTTTCAAATCTAAATGTAAAAGAATGGATGGTTGGTGCCATAGTCGCCCTGTAATTTGCTTCTATCATTTCTCCGTTAGGCTGGCAGCTCAGCCAGCACTCATGCGGACAATCCTGTGGATAGACTGACTGGCACTGGTTATGGTTGATTTAACTGGTGGCACACCGCAGGACATTCAGAGTGGGTTTATCAGCACACAAAGATAACAGCGTGCCTCCCTTCACACTCTGCTGCCTCCTGCATCCCCCGTAAGGACTCTCAAGCTGAGGTTTATCAGAGAAAAACGGCTAACACCAGGCGGGCTGTCGATGCTGCTGATGTGATGTTTTCAGCTGAAGGGGAAAGAGGGTGGTGGGGTCATGAAAAACGTCAGACACAGCAAAAGCGTTAGCACGCAATTACGGACTCCTTATTAAGAGTGCGGTTGAAAATCGGCCCACTTTCGTAGTGCAGCAAGTCTCTCTTTCCAGCTGTGTGTGTGTGTGTGTGTGTGTGTGTGTGTGTGTGTGTGTGTGTGAGAGAGAGAGAGAGAGAGAGAGAGAGAGAGAGAGAGAGAGAGAAGCTAGCCTGAAGGTGAGGCGGTAACGTCCTGCCTCCGTGCCTCTAGCTGCAGCTGAGCCAGATTTGTGCGCACACAGAACTTTACGCATCTGGTCGTCATCAGCAGCAGCGGCCACTCTTCCTGCTCATATGTGGCTCAAACCGAGGAGGAAGAGAACGTCTTCTTCTTATATGATTTCTTGAAATTGAAAAAAAAACGCGACTGGACGAACACGGGTCGGTCATTTTCTTCTCTGACTCGTACTGCTGGATGTATTGGCTGTAAAAAGATTTAGTGGGGAAAGCAGGAACAAGTTCGTTTGAGAACTCCGTTGCTGATTTGGATGTGAACAGATCCACCCTCTGCTCGGAAGTCCCGAGTTTTTATCTGGCTGTGTTTTTCTAGAGGCGCTGCTAGTGCTTTCTGCATGCACGGATCTACTTGGCTCACTTGCGCTTCTCTTTCTTATTACCGCTCTCTTTTTTTCCGCTGGTTCCCACTTGCGTCATGACTTCTAGCTATGCACATGTAATGGACAGGCAAGCTACGATACCAAACCGCCTGGAGAGCCCAATCACGTCTAACCTGGACAACTTGCAAGCCAAAAAGAACTTCTCAGTCAGCCATCTGTTGGATCTGGAAGAGGCCGGGGAAATGGTCGGTACCCAGGCAGACGAGAGCGTCGGGGAGACGGGGAGAAATATGCTGGAATCTCCGGGGCTGACTAGCGGGAGCGACACGACCCAGCAGGAAAGTAAGTGAAATGCTGATGAAAAGATGTTTTAAAAGGATGGGACGAAGCTCAAAATAACACGTTTTTCTTCTTATTATTTGAAATAATCCTCAGCGAACTGTTTTAGCCCCTGTTGATATCCCAAGTTATCATTCATCATTTCTTGGAAACAAATCAAATCGCAGACAAAAGTAGTTCTCTTGACAGGCTGAAAACTAAACGTGTTTCTTTTCATGACTTGCTGGCGAGCGTCCGCGCGCAGACCGCACGAACGGAGCTCTGCGAAAAGCCGCGCGCATGGAAGGAATCTTCTAGTGAGTTTTGGCAATGCATCATCCCTGACGGTCTCCCCCTCAAAATGACCATTAATTTACCATTAACACTCTGATGTCAGTGAAGTATGATGCTGATGGTGGACATGGTCAGTGAAGTCTCCTTACAAGTCTAACTTCGGAGTAATAAATCTTTTCCCCACGACTGTTGACCTCAGCAGGGCGCTTTGTTTTGCCCTACATTTAAGAAGAAAACACCAATAATGAATTTTGAAAACAGACTGAGTCATGTAGACGTGCGCAGGTGTGACTTATGCTTTGTGAATATTTGCATAGCCCTATCACAATTTTTATTAGAAAACATTTTAAACAAGGCCTCATCCCCGCTGGGTGTGCAAAAATGAAGCCGATATCTTTGACACTACAGAGGCGGGATCTAATCCCTGGGCTGCCGTTGGAATTCCACTGTGAGAATCGAGGTTAACATTTCCAACTTTTCTTTTGGTATACGTCACTGCCGAAGCCGACAAGAACCTGGATAAATTCAGCGCAAACAAACAAATACAAATAGATAAATAAATAAAAAAAATGCCACTGCACATCCTCTCCACCTCACCGCTGAGAGAGTAAATAAACGCTCCCTTCCCCCCCCCCTCCTCTTTTTCTGCTCAGAGGGCCATTTGGAGAAGTTGACACAAACGTTATAGCCTTTAATGAGTGTTATTGTTATTTTTAAAGGCTAAAAAATCGTCTGTGAGAAATATGGAGGAGGAAGTGGCGGGGTCACGTCGTTAATCTACGGTTATTTTCAGCCTGTCAAACACTTTCAGAATATCGGAGCCTAGTCATTTGTCATAATTACCGCGCGTGTCCTCGTTCCGACAATTAAAGAATCAAATAACAGCATCTCATCAGCTCTTAATTTGTGGAAACGTGACTCTGACAAACCACAGAAGGAACGAATCGATTTAGAAAACAAATGTTTTAGAGTGATGAGTAAAAACTGTAGTGCTAGTTTTCCGGCTTTTATTGCATTAAACAAGAAATCAGACTTGAGCACGTTTAACATTATGATCTGAATTATTACGCAAGTACATTATTATTATTATTATTATTATTATTATTATTATTATTATTATTATTATTATTATTATTATTATTATTATTATTATTATCAACAACTGATTCAAACATTTGAAACATTTTTAGTCCACGTTTAAAAAAAAAACTTTGCACAGATGTCCATTATTTGCTTGGGCGTCCACAAAATTTAGTAAAAATCCAACTAAAACAACAAAAAAATGCCAACTACACTTTCAGTTAGGAATCAGGTCCCCTCTAACGAATTTGTCTTGGCAGCAGGACTAATTGACTTTCACTGATCGCTGCTAATGAGATCAATCTATAGTCCCACGTGTTGACCACACTTGAAGCTGCCAGAAGGATGATGATGGTGCTGATGATGGCGCTGATGATGGCGATGGCTTTGATTTGCTGTTTTAAACATCACCCTGGAGGGTTAATTAAAAGCTGTGCGACACCAAACCGCTGCCCAGGCGCTGCACGATCTATTAAATGAATGAGTCTTTTCGGGAAGCTGAGTTTTTTAAAAAGCTATTTGTGCCTGCGTTCTCAATAAACCTCTACGTGACGGCATTTGGACCCATGAAGGTTTCCAAATATTTTATTCCACGAAGAAAACTCGAGTGGAATTGATAGTTTTTAAATACGCTTTAAAATTTACAATTGTATACAAGTACTGTTAAAAATACCTGCGTGGATTCCGTTTTGTGTGGACTGTCCTCTGTCCTGTCATATTTTTTTTATTTAAAATCTAAAAATGAAGTCCGATAGAATACTGTAAATAAATACCTTTTTTATACAGGCCTACAAACCTTTTGATTTTATTTTTTTTTATTGCTGAATCGCCCTAAAAGTGTCATTTAGCAGTCAAAATGTTTAATTTAAGTTATATAATAACATTTAATTCCTATATGTTTAAATGAAAGTTTAGACGCACATTTAGGTTCTGACAGATCTTATTTGCTGTCCACTTTTCTCCGGTTGTAAAGTCGGCGGGAAGGGCGTCACGATTTGCTCCTTAACTCTCAGCCTGGAGACGCGCAAACGCTGGTTTCTGGTGAGAAAGCTGTATGCGGTCGTTAGTTTGCCATGTGTGGCCTTTACAACTCCAGTTTACTGCAATTTGTTCTTTTCCATTTAATAAACAGAGTTTCAGCCCAAAACTGTGGACCGTGGTGTCTGCAGAGCTGCTGTAATCAAACTTTGGTGCTGTAGCTATGTTAAATATTTTTGAAAAAAGAAAGAAAGAAAGCAGGCACACACATTTTCATGTAAATTAATGAGGTTATTTGTTTTTGTCTGTGGTACTGCAACATGGTCATTGTTCTTTGTGAGATTAAAACGTGAAAAAGCAAAAAAAACAGGCCTGGAGAAGTCACGAAACTACTTATACTTGCATAAACTACTCTCGTTGTGGATTCAGTCCTTCCTTCCAAGATTTACGCTTTATTTTCAATAGAAATGAAATGAAGATGTCATTAGTAAAATCTATTGGCTTAAACCTCATGGTGGCAGGATGCCCACAAAAGGTCACAAGGCCAGTCTGATTAACTGGATTATGAAGAAGAAGAGCAAAGGATGGGGGTAGTTGTAGTTTTAGGTTTAAGGTATTTTTAAGGCATTTAGCGCATAAAATAAAGGCAAAAATATGAATACAATAGCTACTGCTTTTTATTACTTTCAAGCACTTAAGGAATAAAATATCACTTCATGGATTTGTTTTAGTTAATGAGGCATCTTTGCACTCTCCTCAGTTTATGGGTTGGCCTCAAATGTGAAGTAGAACCAATTTAAAGGGCTCAAAGAAACCAAAATGAACATTGTCACTCCAACCCTTCAGCAACCCCACCCCACCTACACACACACACATCTATTTGTGACTCAAACTGTCTTACAGCCTGCAGTAGCAATTGTGTTTAAACGCTGTGTACTGCAACCATAAAAATCATAATTATTTGTACTTATAACTGTTCATGGTTTCAGCTTCTGAGTCTCGATCCAGAAATAAAGGTGAAGATTCAGTCAAACAAAACAAATGAGACATTTGGTTGCAGCAGTAAAACAAATAATCGGGTCAACAGCAGCACACGATCAAAATCTGAAGCAAGTAAAGTGAAAAATATGGACATAAAAAAATCATAAATTCACACAAGAATACTTTTTTTTTAAAATTTACAACAAATTATTTTTCTGTCTTTGCTTTTTTCCTCTTGCTATTTTTAATGTATAGGCCTGTAAAAATCCTTTGTATGGAGCAGCAGAAGAAAACACTTTGTGGTCAGCTTGACTGAAATAAATTCATTAAGAGTTACAGACAGACATCACTTTTTATTTTAAGGGCTCCATTTTCGATTCCAGCAGGTGAACAAGTTTACATTTGGGTTTTTTTGCCAATCGACTGACAGCAACTCTTAGAAGAAATGTTGACAGCTAAACAAACAGGTTACTTGACGATCGAGTAATGTTTGACACACTGCCAGGAGTGTGTGCGAAAAATGAATCAATACAACAACAATATCCCGTGTTTGGCTGAAAGTTCATATTTCTACTAACAAACATGCTCCAGAAATCTTTTTTTAAAAAGTGCATAAAACTGTAAATGAGCATGAAAGTTGAAGTAGTTTCTATAGACTTAAATAAAGATTCCAAGAAGTGGAAATTTTCAAAAGTAAAACTTTTTCTTCAACAGCAGCCAGCTCCATCAGGTAACACATTACCCAATGGATGAATGTTGTGAATAACTTTTAATTTTTAATGTATTCCACAAAATTTCCAGAGCATGTGACTGAAAGCTCAGAGAAAAACTGGTCTGTAAAAAGTACTGCAATAAAAGTTCTACTTAATGATTTTTGCATTAAAAAAAATACACACAGATGTTTCCAGAAACACGGCCAATATTTGCCATTCTGGTTCATTAGATAAAGTTTATGGATTTTGTGTAACCCCAAAATAAAGAATAACACATTTAAAAAGAACTACTATCCCAACAAAACGAATGTGCTGAATACAAAATCCCAATCAGAGACACAAAATCTGTAGCAGCAAAAACCCAAATGATTCTTTTTGTCTCAGTTGACTGAAATCTCTCAAAATGTTATTACTGCTAAGTAGCATGAAACACTTGAGTGTATTGAGCAACGTCCTACCTTTGCATATGTGTGTGCACATAACTACAGACTGTGTGTATGTGTGGATGTAATTAGGAACACTTTAGATCACAGCCTTATTTTTCTGTGTGAAAGTGTTAGTTTGTGGTCCTGTTGTGCAGCCACAATTCACCAACACTGATTTCACCCAGCGGGAACTATCAGACTGAGCACATGGAACTCTTCCATAATGAATTACACATTCAGCTTTGCCAAAGTGATTCTGTTACTTTTGTTTTTGGCTTGTGTGCTAGTTAGTTAGGTGAAGAGCCAAGTGACGTGTTTCTGCAGATCCAGAAATGATTTCACAGCTTTTTAAAAGAAATCGTACTTTCTATGAGGGTAAATATTCATATATAATATATAGTTTTATATATAAACATTGTTTGTTTACAAGAAAATAATGATAAGGATAAACCACAAAAGGTACTGTTAATAAGTCAAGTCTTCCTCTAGTAAAATGTAGAGCTATGATACGTTGTGTCGTTCTTTGCGTATTAAACCTATTAAATGACCTTCTGCTCTAACTGGGCAGAAACAAACCTCAACTTGTTGACCTCAATCATCAGTCTTTAAGTGGTAGTGTATCTATCTGGCTATCTATCGATCGATCGATCGATCAGTTTTATTCATTTTAATTTGTGACTCAAACTGTCTTACAGTCTGCAGTAGCGGTTGTGTGTCAATGCAGACAATGCTTCCTGCTGTATTTATATAACAATATAACAGTTACAATTACACTTATAGTTAATTGCAATTATAACTGTAATTATATAGTCGTTTGATTTTTTTTGGGTAATGCTTGAGCAGAACGAAGCTGTTCCTCTGATTCATAAAGTTCCTTCTTCCTCTTTGTGCAGATGAACAGATGAACACAGAGGAGAAGAAGAAGAGGAAGCAGCGCAGGAACAGGACCACCTTCAACAGCAGCCAGCTCCAAGCTCTGGAGAGGGTGTTTGAGAGGACACACTACCCCGATGCTTTCGTCAGAGAAGATCTGGCTCGCCGGGTCAACCTCACCGAGGCTAGAGTGCAGGTACGAAAAATGTATTGCCACAGGAAGGTGGCTTCAATGCTACGTGGCAAAAAAGAAGAAAAGATGTTTTCCTGAGATTATAAACCTTCAGTAATAATTCCACATTCTGATACTTTTATTTTCAAATATTTACAAATACTGATTCCTTGACATTTGATTCTCCTGTTATTTGAACATTTGATTGAACTGTTAGCTAGATTCTAACTTAGGTAAAGAGAGAAACAACAAATGCACTTATGAGATTTGAAATTAGTGTTGTACCAGAATAAGTCAGATATAAAATAAATAACTTTCTGTTAATATACAGATATGAACTTATATGATACAAATCTTAAAATAGAACATATTAAATGAATATTTGACTAAGCTGAAAAGTTTTAATAGGAAACTGCAGTGCACGCGGTCACACAAACAGCACGACTCCTCACAGCGTCAAATCATCTGTTAGCTTTTAACTTAGTGTATTTAGTTATTAATCCTTCCTAATAGGCGAAAGTCATTAACAGCTTTAGATTTTGTGTTGAACTAAACTGATAAGAGCTGACAAATATCTCTTATCATGCCAGAGTGATCTTTTAGATAATTACTGATACTGTAAAGTCTGTTAGCAGTTTGCAAAAACTCCCCAGTGAACCGACCGTGATTAGAAAAGTGGATGTAATGATGTTTAATTTCCTCAGTTGTTTACAAAATGTGTAAAACACACAAGTGCTGCAACAAAAGGGCTGCTAAATACGATGCTGTCAGCGGGAGAATGAACTACTGACTTTGATATGAACGCCACAAAAACAGATACAAACTGGGATGTATAGTGTTCTGAAATGGGTCTCGTAAAATGAATGTTTCCAGTTATTAGTAAAAGTTTTGAATTCATGAAGGATTTTTCATCCAGACACACACTTGCGTGCACCGAACATCTGATAGTCTGCATTTCTGTTCATGAAGCATGTGTTGTATTCCAGCGTGTCATATAAGTCTAACATACTGAATTAGAAATGATGTGTTTTATTATGTTGCGTTATAATTTTTTCGTTATATATTTCACCACAAAATAATTTGCATGAATGCAATAAGAGAAAAAGCGTTCAAAGATCAACTACAGTTTGAATTATTGTCAATCAGTCCTTTGGTAATAGATTCTGTCCTACAGCAGCTTGACTGATATTATGATTTGCATATTTAAAAAATGGTACTGTGGTGTAGTGGTTAACAGGTAACCTCACAAGCAAGAAGGTTCTTGGTGTGAACTTTGTGGTCTGCTGGGGCCTTCCTGTGTAGACTATGAGTGTTCATTGATTGCTTCCCAAAGACCTTAAACATGCATGTTGAATATGATAAGATGGTTCTCATTTGGGCAAAGGTGTGAAAGTGAGAGTGGGTGGTTGACTGTCTACGATGGACTGGAGATGGGCAAGGCGTATCCTATCGCTCACATTATATCTCCTTCCTCTATGTCCCTTAGGTGGAAAAGTAGTAAAGAAAATGGATGGATTAAAAAAAACATAATTATAAATGTTTTTATTAATTACAAAACATGTAAATGTCATTGAGTTTATAGCTGTCACACAGGCGATCAACTTTAAGGTAATTAGCCGTACGTTCAGCAGCCCCAGTTCAGACAGCAGACTCTGAGATGACATTTATGTAAATGCAAACGTCACACTCAGCTCATTCTTTGTCCTCACAGCTTTATGACCAGTGTTTGTTGGTTTTCTCTTGGTTGTACTGGATAATCTGCCACTCTTCACTTATAAACAAGAAAACATTTTTTCACTTAAATGCACTCAGGTTTGCCCTAGAAACACGTGACTTATGACTAATAATTAAACACGTGCATTTCTTGCAGGTATTGATATATACAGTGTCTATAAACAAATCAGTGCTATCTTTATACAAAACAATGAAAGTATTTATTCTGTGGCCAGAGTGAGAGGGAAAGAGGAAATAGTGATCTGGGAGTGAGACAAGCAGCACATCTGTGATTAATGTGTAGCAGAGAGCAATGCAGAAATGCTTTGATAAAAGACTTTGGGTAATTCCTGAGGCAGTGCGTCAGCAAGCCCCTCTGAGTGCATACAACTTATAATAATGAACTCAGTTTCAGAGTAAGGAAAAACATCAGCAACCTCCACCTCAGTCATCGTCTACTTAATGAGATGGTTCTGCTGGTGGGTGATAAGGACGGAAAGAGGTGAACTACAGATGAAGCATGGACACACGAGCGAGAGCGTGTGGACGCATGGTCATTTTAGACATTAGACTAGATATTTGGATTGGAGACAAGAGTTTAGGTGGTCTTTATGGATCTGCTCCTTTATGGGTAAAGAGTTTACTACAATTTAATAGACATGAAGCATTTCTTTTATACTGTGTTTGTCTTTTAATTGATATTAATTGCTGTTTGTGTACAGAATGTAGAAAATGAGCTTTCTTGTGTTTAAAAGGTGTTGAAGAGTGAGACACAACTATTTAAAAAAAATCCATAATGATAGATCGATATTTAAAAATATCTGAAAATATCTGTTACACTGACCAATCGTAGCTTCAAGGGATTTCTATAGATCTTCAGACAAAATCAAAACGTTGATTATCCCTGTAAATAACAGTGGATGAGTGTATGAAGCACTTGTTAGGCCATTCAAAAAGCAAAGTTACTGATCTGCCATTATATCCTGATCTGGGTATGAGAACACATGTCTGAGGATGACTTTCTTTATTTTAGAGCTTTTACAACAGCTCAGAATTTTCTCTCACAAGGGAAACTGTGAGTGTGAGACACCATATAAAACCTCTTTTTCTTACTGATGTCATACGACTTAATTCAGTGCTGACTGAGAAATTTTAGCGTATTTGACTGCAAACTGTTACAGGATACCACAAAAAACACCCCATCTTACTTCGGACACACTGAGCACGAGAAACATTTAGAGCTTCTATTTCACTGCATGGTTAGAGATAAAATGCGGTTTGATGAGCAGGCCACAAAGTTGGCGATTACATGGAGAATTATGAAATTCTATGAGTGTGCCCAGACTATAAAGATAGAGGTTTCTGACACATTACCAGCTTTCAAGGTCAAAACTTAAAGTATATAAAAAAAACCTTCTTGCTTAATTGACCAACATTTTGGTCAATACAAAAAAAAAAAAGACCAATGAGTCTGGAAAGACTCACCATAGTTCCTCATACTTCACAGTGCTGTGCCCGAGCTATAAATATTAATAGTCTGGAAAAAACTGAAATTTTGGCATTTTGGCATCACCATGTTGTTTTATTGGAGTCAGAGTTTACTTTATATGTGGACGAGAAAGTGGAGCTAAAAGTATATTAGGGAAGGCTTTCTTTAAAGCCTGATATCTAATCAGTGTCAGAAATATTTAAGCAGGACCCCTGGCATACTGGTTGGTATGTGTGTATTTAGCTAATGAAATCATAACAACCTGTTGAATAAATCTATTAACTATGGTTGAAATTTTGCTGAGAAGTTGAAGCTTTTTCAATGAGAAAAAAGCTTGAATACAACTCTTTCAGCTGTATTCAATTGAGTTTAGCTTTATTTATATAACACCAAATCTCAAAACCAATGCAAAGGAAGAATTCTCTTCTCATTGGTTCTTTAACAGGAAGAGACTGCAGTATGACTCTTCAGCAATGGCTTCATATCTAGTGGCTACATCTTATTTTTGATATACATATATGCATGTTATGTTTGGATTAAAGGAGCAGTGCTTTCATAGTCATGAAGATTAAAAAGCGATGACTAAAAGACAAACAATGTGCTCTGTCCTTTGACTTTGCAGGTGTGGTTTCAGAACAGGAGAGCTAAGTTCCGCAGGAATGAGAGAGCTATGCTGGCCAGCAAAAATGCCTCGCTCCTCAAATCTTACTCAGGAGATGTGACAGCAGTGGAGCAGCCAATTGTGCCTCGCCCTGCACCTCGCCCCAACGACTACCTATCTTGGGGGAGTGCTGCGCCCTACAGGTATAGTCCCCTCGAACATCACCTAATAACCTTGCAGCCACATTCTGTGCACAAAGCCTACTTTGAATACAAATGGAATTCATTTTCTCAGTTTAGAGAAGGACTTCCATTTATTAGCAATTTCCCCAGAAATCTTTCCTTCTTCCCAGAAAAAGGGAAGAAAGAAAGGAAGGTGGGGAAAGTATAAAAAGCCAGAAGAAATAACCACTAACACGAGCAGTAACATCACCGTAACAGTTCTCTCTCTCTCTCTCTCTCTCTCTC
>NW_005187458.1:2765716-2792342 GCF_000239375.1 Pundamilia nyererei
CACACACAGAGGCTGCTTTAGTTACAGCAGGCTGGCTGGAGGCATCTGATAGCCAGGCCTCCAGGGACCCTGACGAGCGACTACCTGAAATTTAATCTCCAAAAGGAAGTACTGTGTCACACACACACACACACACACACACACACACACACACACACACACACACACACACACAGATGCTGCGTTCTGTTATTGTTTAATTTCCTCCTCTCCTACCTGCACATACTTTTCATTGTTCCGCTAAAAGTTTTCATCTCCTGTGATCCTGAACTCAAACAGACTTATACCTCAGACAGTTCACACACACACACACGCACGCACGCACGCACACACACACACACACACACACATTGTCCATTCAAACTATATTTCTACACCAACAGCGATGCCTTGTGCATTTCGAATAGTAAAACAATGTTATTTTTCTTTTTGTCTAATTGTCCGTGCAGACAAACCAAGGCTCACTGCTGCAGCATATTCTGTGTATCCAGAGCCGCATGCATCTAATGCCTCCATGCCGCAGAGCTTTAATAGAAAACAGTTAAACGTCCCATGTCCTCTTGTGCAGCCTTAAACAAAATGATGCACATCTGCACCAAGTTTCAATTAATTCAGTCTGATTGCTTTTGGGTAAGCTTGCTGACAGACAGAACAACAAACAGACAGATAAATAAACAGCAAATAAAACAACTCTCTGCTTTTCAAATGTGACATGCACACTTTAATATGACCAAATCACACAAACACGAGGTCTCAGAAGCTGATTAATCACTAAAATGAATTTCTAATTAAAAGGACTGAATCACCCAGTGCATTTGTTTGAAACGGAGCTTTAGGTTATTACAAATCCTTAGCAAATGTGAACCAACGTGGAACAATCTAGAGATAAAGGAAAAGTTTAGTCTTTAATAATAAAAGCAGACTAAACTACTGATGAGTTTAATCTTCTTTTTAAAGGATTTGTTAAAAAATAAAAATAAAGTAATGGCAGATTAAAAATATATACAAGTATTAAAAAAAATCACCATTAACCCAAATTTAATCTTCATAAACACATAAATATTTACCTGCATTTTACTTCCAAATTTACTTCTTGAAAGTCATTTTCTTTTTATAAAAAAAGTCTCTTCACTATTAGAAGTCTATACATCCCTAAATGTCTGGCCTGTCCATTTATTTCTCGTTGATGAAAAATCAGGTGGAAAAATTTTCCACTTCATTTCTATAGCACTGAATATGAAATAATATCGCACAATAATCTAAAGCCAGATTGTGTTGACAGTGCCGTGCAGACTGTCTCTGAACGATTACACTGTAAACCCAAATGTTCAAATTCATTCGTGTAAACCTTCTTTAAAAAAAAAAAAGTTTTTTGAAATAACAAATTGTATATTCAAAAAATATTATACTCAAACATTTTATATATTGTTCTAGGTATGTGTAGACTAATGTTTTGTAAGTGTCTTACTGGCACCTCTCAAGAGTGGAAAATCTTGCAAGAAATGAATGTAGTGAATGTAAATGTCTCGACTGCAGCGTTTAATTTGTGATGGTATAAACTGGTTTAAAACTAGATGTTCCTGACTAAAGTAAAGCACTCTGCTTTTGTAGAGAAGAAAAACTTAAACCAGAGACTATGACAATAAAGAAATCTCAAGTGAAAATATTGGAGTTATATATATACTTAAAAATACTTAAGTAGCCAAGTACTACATCTTGCATGTAATGAAAATATTTAAATGATGAAAAAAAATGTTATTCACAATGACAACTTGATCTATTTGTTTTCAGGAGAAACGACTGGCAAGCATGTATGCCTAAAATAGGTACATGTAGTCTTTCCATTTTAATAACTGTAGTGAAAGTTGAGTGAATGTGACCTTTAAATGCTGTAATACTGAGTTAAAGATCGACCTCTGTTCCTACATTTTCATTCTGCCTTTTAAACTCTTTACATCTTTGCCTTCTACCCTTCATATGCAACTTTAATCTGTTGCACACATCTAACTTTAAGCTAATTGTGGTGAATCAAAACACCATTTTCCTCTTCCTGTCTCTCATCTAACCCCTCTGTCAGCACTTGAGGGCTGGGGGTAGATCCTGTGACCCTCCTGAAGAGGTGATAATGTGAAAACAAACCATATTAAATCCACTACTGACCCCCATGACCCCTCTGTGCTACACTACACGAGATAATGAACATCGCACAGAATGACAGCGCTCTCCTGGGCAACATTTTTGTGACTCTGGTTACATTGGTCATGATTTACAGTAATTCTCAGTTCTGAAACTGAGTATAAAATGTCAAACCCTACAGCTGCAGCCAGGGAAATCTTTGTAGCAATAATGCTTTGTAGTGCCAAGAGTTCACTGTGCATTATCCCTAAGCTGGTATCCAATGGTGGCAGCGTGAGTGCTGCAGAAAATATTGCCCACAGAGAGTCTCTTTCTCTTTCTCTCATATATATATATATATGGGTCATTATCTTTCTGCTTATCTTTCTGATTTCTGCTGATTAGGTTTCACATACTGCTATTAACAGACAATATAACCACCAGCTTGGTGCCTAGACAACAAACATGCAAAAACACCGATCATGTTCCTGTAGGGATTTTAGCTTTCAGAGTAGTTGATGTCACATTTAGTTTCAAAGGTTTTTTTTGTTTCTTTACATATTTACATAGCTGCAGGTGATACTGTAATCCACAGATGATGTAACTTTTCACCTATTCTGCCTCCTTCCTCTCTCAGTGCCATGGCTACCTACCCACCCACCTGCTCCAACACCAATACATCCCAGGGAATGAACATGGCCAACAGCATTGCCAATCTGCGACTCAAAGCCAAGGAGTACAGCTTGAACCAGGTGCCCACAGTCAACTGAAACACTGAGAGGCTAGGGGATCCCAGGGGAAGGGAAGGAGCCCTCTCTACTACAAGACCCCCCAGACCCAGAGAAGGACATTGTCTCTGGGATGAACATTATTCCACATACTCTGGATCAAGAAGTATTCTTTTCTTTCTGGAGCAGCCATGATGGTATACTACTATCAATGTACCAATGTGCAAAAGTGCAAAAGCGTGTGATGGCAGGATTTTCCCCAAGCCAAGTTTTCTTTTTCTCCTCAGCATCACTGAATTCTTGTTCACACAAAAAGACATCTAGACTGGATGCTGTAGCCAAATAGCTGCACAGTTTTGCATTTGTGATTGTGACTTAAATGGAGGGTTAGTTCCAGTCAGAGAACTTGCTTAAATGGAGACTCATATGGACTACATGGAATCCCACTTTTTCTATGGTGTTGGATAAAATTACACACCATAATTGGGATCATCTACTTTCTTTCTTTTTATGTCTTCAACAAAATGACAATGACTTCCTCTGACATTTATACAATTTAATTTTTTTTTCACATTTCTTTCCATTTTATACCACTGACAAACAAACATTTTCAACACATTTTGAATTTCATGTAATAGTCCAATATAAAGGAGAGGCTAATGTATTTCTGAATCCAAAATCAGTAGATAATTTCATATGATATCCTTTATTTGTAACAGAATAAAAACTTGTATATGAATAAACATGCGTTTCAAGCAATAAAATTGCAGTTTCAACACATATCAGAAGGGAGAAAACAGTTGTTTTCCAATATTTTCCAGGTTTCCAACACTTTCTTTAAACAGTTCCTGACTGAGTCTTTACGCTTGCAGATTATTATAACAAAAATATACTGCCTACGATCAGTCAGCCTTGAATTATGCTTCAAGAATTATAAGGAATAAGTGTGTTTATAGATGAGACCATTTGGAAAGCAAACTGATCACGGACCTCATGCACACCCCATAAAAAGAGAGATTTACAACCAGAGAACAGATGCTCCTTCAGAGAAACCCCAAGGTCCTCCTGCTTTGTGTGGGGGATAGGCTTGGGGGAGGGGTGTTTCCCTGATTACCACAACCTGAAATTTCCATCTTAAAAATAGGATATTTATGAGCGGCGAAATCTTGTCCTTGCTATGAAGGCCCTCGGGTCTTGTTTAACTGTATGACTCTTAAACAAGGTGTTTCTTCTCCCTGCCCCTCATAACCTTCACTGTCAACAAACATAAGTTGATACTGGTCTTTGAATGGTGTTCCCAGACTGTAAAAGCCAGGTTGAATGAAACCGTAGCTGATGAGGAAGTGTTTTAATTTGGTGGACTTAAAAAAATCGGCATGCGTGCCATCGTATGAAAACACGGCTCAACGAATTGTCATTTGCATAAGTTTACACTTTGCCTAAACCTTTACGTTAGTGGTGTCAGCAACATTACATATGTGTTGAACGGTGTTTGCAACATCTCCTTCATTCTTATTGTTATGCACGAATCTGTAGAAAACTCAGTGGGATGTAGGCCTTAAACTGTTTATAAGAATGAAAATCTTCATTTACACACAGTAATTTGGGTAGTTTTTCATAATTCAAGTATCTTCAATGCAAGCCGGCACTGTCAAACAGTTACAGAGCAGAGCAAATGTTAGTCATAAGGAGAGAAACGGTTCACTGATGAGATTTTAGGGTTTTTCCTGACTTGTATGTCACTTTTAAGGAGGGGTTTTTCTTTTTCCTTTTCACTCATTTCATTTCTTGCTCTGGGTTGTTTTCCTGATCACTGATCCCTGACTTTGGGATGTCCAGTGTCAGACCCCTGTCACCCTCTCCCCTGCCAGGCGCCCAGGCTCACCTTTCACAGCCAGGGCCTGGCTGCCCCGAAGTAATTCCAGATGTGGAGATCTTTTTGACCTCCCAACCCACCCCCACCTCAGCTTCCCTTCTTCATCCTCCTCCCCCAGTTTCGCCTCCAGGCCCTGGACTGCAACTCCATCAGGGCTGACAGCGTCCCCTCAGACATCGTCTCTACTTGAATGAGCACATGACATACAAGGCAGCTCCCCCATTACCACCGCTCCTCCTCCACCCGTCACCCTCACCCACCCACCCACCCCCCCCATCTTAGCAGCACATCTGGAGCTCATTACAGAGGAGACAGTAAGAGCGAGGGAGGGGTGAGGAGTCTGCATGCAGAGTGTGTATGTGCAAGAGAGCGGGAAAGAGAGCGTTACTTAACTCGGCTCCTTTGAAACATCCATCTTTTTTCTTCCTTTGTTCCTTTCTCCTTTTGCTTTTTTCTCCTTGACTTTTGCATTTCACCTTCTTTTCTTTGCTTCCTGCCCCTCACTCTCTGCCTGGAGTAAGCTTTGTTCTGCCATCAGTGCCACATGATCACAAATACTTTATTAATGAGTGGTTTTGGAAAAGAGCTCAACACAAAAAATAGAAAATCTCCAAGCAGTCTGAGTGAAATACTGCACAGCTGTTAACAGTGTGTGGTTTGGGTGAACAACCAAAAGAATGTCCTGAGATGTGGAGTTTCCACGCAAGTCAAGTTGACTGAGAGGTTGCACTATTTGTGTGATTAAGTCACTATTATTACACACTTTTCATAAACACAGATGCAAGCTCGACTACACCCTCTGTTGGATTGGAAAGGAAACATAATTAACTTCAAGCTGCCATCCCAAGGCTAACATTGGTGAGCATATGAACTGTTCTTGCATTGCCAACGAGTGGTTGTTTTCCTTTTCTTTACAATCTGTCTGCTTTTTCCCCATAAAAACGATGCTTGCTTTTACTGATTAACACGTGTTATTTGTGAAGCCTGTGCTTCCACCAGAAGGCATTTAACCTGAAGAGGTAGCCCTCACTTTTGCACATTTGACCATCATTTGTATTATGTGCAATAACTTCAGGATGGAGTTGATGGAATGTTCTTCAAAATTTTACTCAAGTACCTTATTCAAATTGTACTTTCTGTTACTACATGCCGGAAAATTGACAGCTTTGCTTTTATGCTCAGCTCTCTCTTAAACACAACAGAGCTTTGAGTTTTCAGTATAGGTTTCTGCATCTCTCTGTAGTCTTATCCATCTCAGAGTTTTCATGCGAGTGCAGTCACCGAGCATAATACGAGATGCTGTTTTGTTTGGGGTGGGGTTTTTTTTACATTCAAGAAGAATTTCAGCCGAGTGAAACTGTCTGGACTAATGGTAGTTCTCAATCTTTCTCTCTAGGTGGAGAAAAAGAGAACATGAGCAAAACCTTTGGCTTGTTTGATCTGACGACGAGTAAACAAGTCAAAGGTTTTTGTAGCTCATCTAAACCTTTTTATGTCTGGAGGGCAAACTGAGTCAGCATGCCTGAAACATTTCCAATAATTCCTGTTTGCTCATGAAAACTGTGCACACACAGGAGCATAAGTCATAGCCGATACAAAGGGTGGTGGATGTTACTTTGTTTTAGTTAAGATTGTTGTCCTTATCTTCTGGTATCTGGCACATCTAATCATTTGCTCAGGCATCTTGCACTGTCTCATTTCCTTGTAGTGATCACAGATTTGAACTTGGGAATTGCAGTGTTATTGTTACATACAGGGGTGATGGTCAATGCTCCAAAAATAAGAGTTAACCTTTAAATCCAAAACTCCAAATGAAAGGCTTTCTGCACAGATCCTGGGTTTTCCCATGCTGCAGTTAACATAGTAACAAAGATAGTTTTTGTCTCCTCCTGGATCTAACTTAATTATGGTGTGATAAATGCTTCTGGCTCAACTTAAATAGCTGTTTGGACTATTTTGGTCCTGGATGAATTAGCATTTTAATTCTCTAAGCCCTTCTGAGGTCCAGCAGGGAAACAACCAAAACAACAATTATGGTGAGTGACGTGACGTGAGCTCTGAGACGCCATCGTTGTATAATCATCGGCAGAGCTCATATTCCCTTATGGCACATGAACTATTTAAAGGAGTTTGTCAATTACTTACAGGAAGTTCAGCCTCTCGCAGCTGAACAAATGTATGACCTGGGAAATATGACAGAAGTCTCAAGAGCACAAACATTTACTGAGCACAGGGAATATTACATTATTCATCGAACAGGCCTCGTAACACATTTGTGGTTTTACTTCTCGCTGCCTTTAAAACCGTCTTTCACGATAGAAGTAAAGCAGCTAAGCACTTTAAAAGACGACGTTATCAGATTATATCAGATTGTAAGATTACAAGCAGAAAGAGGGAGTGGGCTGTGTACCCACTATCTCATGTGCATGTCTGTGGGTGTGTGTGTATATGTGTATCCATATGTGTAAATGCACCAGTATGATTGCATTTTCAGATCACTTTGCATGACGGCATAAAAAAGTTGTGGTTCAATGCAAAAAAAAAACCCCTTGAAATTCTAATATATAAAAATTTCACGATTGGATTTGTTTTAGTACTTTAACTTAAAAAATGCTGCAGCTGCCATAGTTGCACCTAAACAGGAACTCAGATTATTAAATGTCTCACTCCCTCTGCTGGTCGCTGAGAGAATGCACAGCTGCGACACAGCCAGGAAAAGCAGTAATCTCAGCTGCTCCATAAGTAATAAGTGTTCGTGCTGATATAAACAATAAATCAAAACATTAAATGAAATCTAAAATCCGAACCACCTATAACTCAAAATAAAAAATAGATTAATTTCTTAAAATAAATATGGTGCATTTTGTGTATTCTCAACAAGGTTTTTTAAAAAATGCAACGCAAAATCAAGGATAATGAAACTAGAACATTTTAAATGTTTGTACAGTTGTTCAACCATCAAATTTAATCGCAGAAACTGATTTAAAGTAAAGCTAATTTAATTTTTCTTAATGGTCTTCAGAAATTCAAATCTAGCTTGAATCAGACATAGATCTCCACAAGAAATCAGAAAATTCAAGTGAAAAAACTAAAATTAAAAAACATGAAAAATGAGCACAAATTTGGAAGCATTGCAGTATAGTGCAATCAATGCACTTTTTGTCTTTTGGGCGGATTTAGTTGGGCTAAAACTAAGAAAGCTGTGAGGAGACGTGCACCCCGTTCTGTGATTCTTCCCATCACACCCAATCCATGTTCCTCTGTGTTCCTGACTGAAATAGAGAACAGTAAACCTCCTCAGCTATCTGTAGCAGTTTTCTTTAATGGGCCTCGTGGTGGCCAGTTAGAGATGATTTGAAGAAACATGATCCTGGAGCTGGATCACATCAACCAAATGTTGGCACATCATATGGGTCTGGGCACGCATGAGGATGTAGGAGTAAGCGATAGAGAAATGTCTGTTTTTGGAGAGTGTTTGTGTATGTAGGTGTGCGTGTATGTGTGCGCGTGTGTGTGCAAATCAAAGTATAAAGAGAGCTGCAATTTAAGCACAAGTCTTTAGATCTGTGCCTGAACTTGAGGCAAGGTTTCTTTTTCTCATTTGAAGGCAGGTTTAGTTTTCTGTAACAGTTTGGCTCAGCTGGAGCCTGTGTGTGTATGTAGGTGTGTAAGTGCAATCAGCACTATATAAATGGAAGTGAGCTCCAAAATGAATATCATTGTCACATCTCATGCCAGAGCAAATTCTCCATCCAAAACGAACAATTTGGAGCCTATGCCTGCCATGGAAAATCTGCCTTCAATTTTCCCAGTGGTGGCGGTGTGCGCAGTCGCCCCTCAGACTCTTTTTTTCCACTTTCACACACATACACTGACTTCACAAACCAAAGACCAGGCTTTCTTTTCCCTCACACACACAATGACTTGGAGATCCAGTTGGCCTGCAGCAAGTGGACCCCACAGTTTATTTTTTTTTCAATTATCCATTTAGCGTAAGTGGCACTCGGCTGATGGGCAGCACGCCGAGAGGAAATGTTTGTATTGTCCTTATTTAACAATGGTGTTTAAACTAATACCTGATTAGCAAGAGTGAATCACCTTTGGGAAATAGATTTTTAACACTGCTCTGTTTCTTTTCTTTTACTTATAGTAATGACCCATCAGAATTTCTTCAAAACAATGTATATACTTTTTCTCTTCCTGACATACTATGTGTGTCTATGTGTGCTGGCCTGTCTTGGATCCAATTGTCACCACTTAATCCAGAATTATTGGGCGAGACCACATTAATGCCTTGATGCAACGTCTTCTGAAGCCCTGTTTGATTATGAAGGCTACGCAATCCCCCCATTTAACAGCACAAGAGGGCTCGAGAAGGGCTCAAAATGATGTGAATCATATGCCATGGCCTACACAATCACAAGATGAACTCCATTTGGAGACTGTGGGTTAACATGTTAGACAGCACCATCTTTAAAACAATAATTGGAAGAATGGTTTCCATTCCACGAGTAGAAGTTGTTGTTTTTTTTAAAAAAGGACTGAAATCGTTCATGAGCAATTTTTGAATTTCACTGAGTTCAAGTATTTATCATTAAGTAGAGATTTTCTTTTTCAGTTTGGAAAATAGTGTTTTAACTTAAAGGCAATTAAACGACGAGTTTATGTAACTCAAATAGTGTTTGCGAAGAATGTTGGAGTCACTCCAGTGAAACGCCAAATACAGGCAGATATATGGACTCTCTACTTGAACTTTTTTTTTTTTGAGCGACTGAGCAGCTATGTAACATGTGTTTGTAATAAGGGAGCCACCTGTGGGCCGGCAGAGTTGAGGTGGTGATGAATATCAGTGCCAGGCTGGGACAAGCAGCATATTTCCTTCAGCAGTAAAGCTTTTGATCACTCCATCAGCTCTGGGCGCAGGAATGAGCTAATATTAACAGTCAGCTGAAATGTCCTAACGTGAGTAGGAGCGTCACACGCAATTATGACTAATTCAAACAAACAGAGCAAGAAACTGCAGAAAGGTCCAAATATTCTCTACAAAAGAGCAAGCAGACGTAAACGTAACGTCACTCATCAACACATCTACACACCCATTTACCTCACACAGCATTTGAGTTTCCCTTAAATAAACCTCATAAGTAGCTTTAAATAAAAAAAAGACTAATTTGCAGATTACATTCATATATCTTGTAGTTGTCTGTTGACCTCATGGATGTAATCACCGAGACCATGTAAAACAGGCATTCCACAAGGACTAGTCATGTTTATTGTTTAAGGTATCCAAGTATTTGTCCCCCTTCCTTTTTTGTTGCGTATTTGTCACATACATGGTTCAGATCATCAAACAAATTTTGATACAAAAGAATGAAAACTGCAGTTTTAAACCTAATGACTGGTTGTGCCTCCGGTTATTGCTGCTTGACAGCAAGTACTGCAATCAAGGATTCGTGATAGCTGGCAATGAGTCTTTAAGATCGCTGTTGAGGAATTTTTGGCCACCCTTCCTTGCCGAATTGTTTTAATTCAGTCACACTGGAGTTTTTGGGCATGAATGGCCTACTTAAGGTCATGCCAAAGCATCTCACTCTGATGTAAATCCAGATTTTTATTCATTTATTTTATTAATACATTTAGCCATTCATAGGTAGACTTTTTGGTGTGATTCAGATCATTATCCATCTACATAACCCATCTCCGTTTGCACATCAGACCACAAACTGATGGTCAGAAATTCTCCTTCAAGAATTTCTAGTAGAGAGCAGAATTGAACCATTCTTAGCCACCAGCACGTTTGATTGTTGGTAGGATTTTCTTATCATGAAAAGCTGTGTTTGTGTTCCACCTTCCACCAGGTGGAACAGGACACAAACCAAAAATCTCAACTTATGTCTTGTCAGTCGACAGAATATTTTCCCAAAAGTCTGTGTCATAATCTAGATACTTTTTGGCAAATGTGAGGCAAGTCTGTGTTCGTTTTGGTTAATAGTGGTTTAACGTTTAACATTATGCAATCCATGGATGCTGTTTTTGCCCATTCCCTTTGTTGTTGTTGAAATCTGAACCTTAACTGAGGCTGTTCTGGGTATTTTGGTGTGACCCCCTGGATGAGTTGTTTATGCCCTCTTTTTTTACTTTGATAGGCTGGCCACTAGTGGGAAAGTTCACCACTGTTACAAGTTTTCTCAATTAGTGGGAATCAAGAAATATATTTTTAGCCTTTCTAGATGCCAATGAATTTGTTTCTCACCTCTTCTCTGTTTTCTTTAGATCGCGGGATAATGTGTTGCTTTTTGAGATCTTTTAGTCTACTTCAGATTCCTGGTTGTGTTTGAATGATTTCTTGATCAGCAAACAGGCCTGGGTGTGGCTAGTGAAACTAAACTCAGCTTTTCAGAAAGTTTTGTTAATTACAGTTCATTCATGATTTAGATTTGGATACCTTTACTCCCTTAATAAATAAAATCATTTAAAAGTTGCATGTTGTGTTAACGTCTAATATTAAAATTTGTTTGATAATCTGAAACATGTGGAAAAAAATTATAAATCAAGAAAAGCATGAAATTCACAGCACTGTATATAATTGAAATTTGGGTACTGCATAGAAATTTGATGAAATGTACAGTGATGAGACCATTTATTTCTGGCAGTTCTGCTACTGTCATAGTTTTTGTAACAGCTGGATTCAGTAAGCAGATTCAAACAACTGATAACTGACAGGAGGAGGCGCAGATCGATCGGTTACTGCTTTAACTGTCTCTGTGTCTGCCCTCACAAGCCATCTCTCCAGAGTATAAGCCAGTTAGCCGCTTGGCATGAAGTGCATTATTCTCTGCTTTGATAAAAATTGTATTTTCCACGAGCTTTTGAAGTACCTTTATGATATGAATATAGTGTTCCCCTTCTCAAGAAGATTAGTATCCAGGTAGACAAGTATATTCAGGAAATCTCTGAGAAGGTCATGGACCATGACCTGTAAGACAGCAGAAGTGTGATCTGGTTTAGTCCTCAAATCTATACATGGACATAATATACTGTAGCTCCCCACCTGCTGGGGAGGATGAGGGTCGGATGACTCCAGCATCAAGTGAGTCCTTGATACATGGTTAGATGTTCAGGGCCTGAGAGGATATAAAATGATTGGAGGGAATCAGTGCCCAGGAAGGAAGTCAGTGGCACAGTCATATGTCCAATGTCGGAGTAAGGCTAAAGCTTTTTCCTTGTTAAAACCTCTTTCATTATACAGCTCAGGACCAAGACAATACTCAGATGGCAAATGATCATGTTGCTTTTGATCGTTTGCCTATGGGCAGAATAGCTGACTGTAGGCAGAGGAAAGAACAGTAAGAGCTTTAGCTTTCATTGTTTTTATTTTTCCGGTTAATGTGAGTCTCAAACTAAGGATATCCAAGAATATTTTCTGCAGTGGAAGAAGCCTACAAGAAGAATTGTTGTTGAGTGTAGCAGATAGTAGCTGACGGTAGCATGTGGGGTTGTTCGTCTTTAGGAACAGTCTCACACGCACACCAGTATCCCCATGGCTTAGGCGGGAATTGGATTTTGTCAATGTGGACACTAAGACCTTAAAATCCTTGGGCTCATCACAGGAAGCTAATTCACCTTTTATCCACCGAGAATTATAGACCATCACTCTGAGAGCCTTTAACTTCCAGCCAGTCTCTGCCACAGCTACAGCTACTGCCCAGACATAGACTAAACAAACATCAGCCTTCTACTCTCGAAATAAATGATCAAAAAAAGATTTGAATGATAAATTGTTTATATGATACTGATTGAATGAGATTGGTACACAAATATGATTCTCCCCACTTGACTGTCCAGCCTCACAACAGTGCAGTAGGATATTTTAATATATTCATCAACGAAACCCATTAGCTCAAGCAGATTGGCCCAAGCGGTCCTAAGCTGGCTGGATGATGGTGAGGATGACACGTATTCCTAAGCAGAAGCGCCCGGTACACCACCAACTCATTCAGTTCTGAGATATGTGAAGATAGAGACACCAGCAACTATAGTCTTGTCTTCCAGGGGCCAGAACAGGTGACACTGAAGAAAATGGCTCAGGGTAAATGAACATTCTGTAAAATTATAGTTTATGTCGGCAGTAATGACAATCGAAACATGACCAATCGAAAAAACAACATTGAATTGATGTGTGACTTTGCAAAAACAATGTTGGACTCTGTAGTTTGCTCTGGTCTCTACTCCAAACAGACCAGTGACATGTTTAGCCTCATTTTCTCCTTAAATTGCTGGCTGAGTGATGTCCAAAAATGACATGGGCTTTTTAGATAAATGGGAATCTTTCTGGGGAAACTTGGTCATATTAGATGGCATCATCCCAGTTTGGATGGAGCAGCTCTCATTTCTAAAAATCTGAACAAATGTACTAAACCACAAAGCAGAGTTGCAGTCTTACACGCCTCTCTGCAGCTTCTCTCTTCTGGTTATCCCACCTGAAACCCCATCCCCTTAGACTGTGTCTGCTCCCAAACAGACAAAAAACCAGCAAAAACAACTTAAACATAAAAAACAGGACAATACAGCATCCACATCTGCACCAAAGCGTAAAACAGTGAAATGTGGATTACCTCTCTCTCTTCCAAGTCCCTATTAATACATGTTTTAATCACTTATCAACAATTTTTTGGCAACAATCTCCCACCTCAGCTTGTAAATCAAGTAAAGAAGCAGAAAGAGTTATAATCCATTTAAAAGCCTGAGACTTAGCCTTGTCTACTCCAGCTGGAAAACTCAAAATCCAGTTCTATTTGATATTATCTATCGTCCACCTGGGCCTTACACAGAGATTTTGTCTTAATTCTCAGACTTTTTATCTGATTTAGTGCTCAGCTCGGATAATATAATTATTGTGGGTGATTTTAACATCCATGCAGATGCTAAAAACGACAGCCTCAGCATGGCATTTAATCTGTTATTAGACTCAACTGACTTCTTTCAAAAGGTAAAAGAGCCCTCCCACCACTTTAATCACACTCTGTCCTGTTCTAACTTATGGCATAGAAACTGAACATTTAACAATATTTCCTAAACTGTCTTTGTTCTGATTATTTCCTGATAACATTTCAATTTACAATATTGGATTACACAGCAGTAGGGAGTAGATTCCATCACAGCAGATGTCTTCCTCAAAGTGCTGTAACTAAGTTTAAGGAAATAATTCATCCACAGCTCTCTTCTTCATTGCTTTGTGCCAACACAGTGCAGAGCTACGCTACTCCCACAGAGGTTGATTATTTTGTGCCACACTTCTTCACTGTTTACAACTCTAGATACTGTATCAGAAGTACTTGACTCCCTGGTATAACTCTCAAACACACTTTAAAGTGGAAAACTGGTAAGCTGGAGAGTAAATAGTATCTCACTAAATTAGAAAAGCATCATTTAGCACAAAAAGCCAGTTTGCTGCTCTACAAAAAGCCCTCTGTAAATCTGGGACATCTTATTATTATTTTCTTTTAAAGTCTAGCTTTAATATTCTTTTCATTCATCTGTCCATTCATTTTTATCACACGCGTTTTGAACTATAGTTTTGTTTAACTATAGTTTAATTCAGTTCAATTTTATATATTTATTTATTTATTGTTAATATACAAATTTAATGCATGTATTTAATTATTTGTTGCTATTAATCTTTGTCTCTCTTCAACAGTATGTCTTTGTCCTGTCTTCATCTACTCACCCCCAACCGGTCACACCAGATGCCTTATTCTGTTGGATGCTTCTTCCTGTTAAAAAGGAGTTTTTCCTTTCCTTCCTTCCTTCCTTCCTTCCTTCCTTCCTTCCTTCCTTCCTTCCTTCCTTCCCACTTTTGCAAAAACACTTGCTGATTGGCAGTCATGATTGTTGTGGTTTGCTCTATTCACTTTATAATATTGTGGGGTCTTCACCTTGCACCTTCAAATTACAATATAAAGCTCCTTGCACTGTTGTTGTGATTTGGTGCTACACAAATAACATTGAATTGAATAAAGAGAAATGGGTGAGTCACTTCATCTCAAGTCAAATCAGATTTTTTTTGCTCAACCATTTAATATTTGCTTAAAACTTTTGTGGTCTTGAGTATTGGCTAATTAAAATATGAAAATAAAAATAAAATAAAATTCCTGCATTCCTGTAAAGCTCCATGTTTGAGCACACCCTAATCTTTTTTTTAAAAAAAACCTAACTAAAATAACCTAACTAAAACTAAAATATAACTTTTCTGACAATTTCTGAATAATATATATAGTCATATTTAACAATAAAACAAAAAATAAAAAGGAAGAATGGCGTCTGTAGCTTGAATACATGTGGCACACGTGGAATGTATGGAACACATCCCTTTTTTCATCTGAGCACATGTCATGAAATAAAAACACATTGAGGAGTAACTGAAAGAACGTATGTGCACATAAACAACACACAACGGAAATACACGATTTTACATGACTGTACATCAACTGTGGAATGTAATGCATTATTTGGCCACTAGGTGACATAACATCAATGGCTCGCACAGACTAGTTTGAAGCAAAAACCAGGACCGATTTAAAGGAATTTTCAAATAAAAAAAAAGGGAAATTCACTCACATAAACACACAGAGGGAAACACATGTAATGACCTTGTTATTTTATTGTGGAGATGAGGACAGGGCTGACGGCGTAATATCTCCAGCATTCAGTTTGCTAACCCAATAAAACAAAAGCTCGGTTCATACTCTGTCTGTTCTATAGCCTACATTTAGTTTTACCTTTCACGGTGAATTTTCATTTTAGTAGACTTTTGGAAGTTTTGTAACATTTAAATTCAGACAGCTGTCTCACTTATCGATATCTCACATGCCTTAATAGTATTCAGTTGTAATATGCATTTCTTATCCTTATTCAATTTCCAACCAATAGCCAAACTCTGTCTCTTATGGTAATAGCGTGCCTCTTGACATGCTGCCAGTCTGTCTAAAAAAATGTGTCATCTATCCAAGCAAAGCATTGGTTTTTTTTTTGCACATGTTTTACCCCTCACCTCGCAACTCCCCGCATTGACGAGCCGGTCACATGGTTTCCTTGGACGTCTGCGGGAAGAGGGGACACAATCTGCGGGCATAAAAATGAAAATCCAGAATACCCTAATGGAGGGGGCCGGGGGTGTGTGTGTGGGGAGGGGGGGGGGCGCTTAACCGACCAATGAGCTGCAACGGGAGCATTAGTGGTGGCGTCATAGCAGCAGCATCTCTGACTCCAGATTGAGGTGACTCCTGCAACCATGACCGGATGATGAAGGGGTAATAAACGGATACCGATGATGATGTGCTCGTGGAGGTGAAGAAGAAGAAGATGGCTAAAGAGAGGTGCTGCTGTCACCGCAACATACGACTTACATACGAGGTAGTCACGCATCGTCTATTTCTGTTTGTGCTGTTATGTAGAACCGGTTTGGCGGAATAACAGTAATAAAGATGGAGACACTTATTCTCGTGTAACTGAAAACAAATTTAGAGGAAATGCAGCGCATAAGAACGCAATGTGTCGTTATATACCCGCCCAGCAGGCATATTATGTTGTAAACCAAAATCCAGTGTTGATGCTGTCAGGTGGTGATAAGCATCTGATTGGTCCGCAGGAGGTCTGGGACTGTTATTAGTCAATAACTGTTTCCTGTTCCTAAGTGATTTATTGATTTCTGAGCTATATGATTTTCATTAGCAGTCTCAGCACAGAGCTCTTCCTCTACTGTAGCTTTCCATCTAAAGGGCAGTACTTGTGATTTTTCCATCTCTTGAATGAATTACTTCTCTCCAACAAGTTTCTAGGCTTTCTCAAGTGTTTTTACATAGAAGACAGAGAATAAAGGAAAAGCAAATTCACATATTTCAATGACTGTTCTGACTGGCAGTGCTGATGTAATTTATGCAATATTTTACATTTATATCAAAAATATTTAGACAATAGTTTGAAAGTTAGATTGCAATTGTACATGTATGCTGATCTCATTATATATAGAATGTGGTCACTCTGATTAGGCTGAATATGCTACATTCTTTCCAATCACATGACAAAGTCCTTTTTGATCAGGTCCTGTGATGTGTTAAAGATCAAATGCTATCATATTATCCCAATTGAATCCTTTGCTCTCCAATTGCAGGCCAGAGTTTCTAAACGTATGATTCCAGGCACACAAACAAGATACCAGGCCCTCTCCTGTGGAACTAGCTCCCAGTCTAGGTTTTGGTGACAGACATCATGTCTACTCTTAAGACAGGGCTTACAGTTAGTTTTGGATTAGGTGACCACAAACCAACATTATTACAGTTTTTGTTTTCTCTAGATTATAGGATCATCACTTTAAATATAACACATTTAAAATTCAATTAATTACATTTTATTTATTTTGAGCAAAATCATGGCAACAGCCCCTAAAATGATAAAATGCTTTAATTCTACACATTTTTATGCAGGTTTTTTTGTTCAACCCACCGAATTAAAGCTGAAAGTCTGAGCTGAGTTGTTTCATTTAAAATTCATTGTGGTAATATACAGAACCAAAAAGGTTGTCTCTGTCTGTCCAAACATTTATGGACCTAACTGTAAGTAGAGTTTTCAGGTATCTGTACTTTACTTTAGTAGTTATTTTTACTTTTTACTTTTACTCCCTACATTTTAAACAAATACTTTCTACTCCATATATTAACAGACTTTGCACTTACATCTACTCATGTTGTCATTCAGTGATTCAGGCATAACATTCATTACTTTAAGGACCACTTTTGTGTGTTAGATGAAGATAAACTCAAGCTGTACATTTACTGTAGTACTGTGCTAAAGGTAATAAAAATCTTTTAGGATAGGATAAAATACCTTTTACTTTAATTAAATCAATTAATTAATTTTTTCAACATTTTTATTTGCATCTTCAACTGAAAACCCAAAACTGCAGCAAGTTCTCAGTTAAACAAATATTTACTATTCATGTACTTTGTTAGGTGTATTTTACACGTGTATTTCATTTGCTGACACTTCCACGTGTAAGTGGGATGTATTTATCCAAAAGTCAGTTTTGCAAATAAGAAAGAAAAAAAACCTGTCAATTTTGTGTAATGTTTGTTAATGTTTAATGACTGAGCATTATGTCACTTGTAGCTTAGATTTGTGATATTTGAGCCAAACCATCACACTGAGTTATTGATTATTTATAAAGTAGTTTTTCAAAATATGCGCTTTGGATGGGGGAGGGCTAATAAATGCATTTGTCTTCTGGCTAAATTTGAGTGAAAACACCTGGGAAAATAATGTCCACATGCTCAAACTGTTGATCAGCTATTTTATGATGTTGATTTCTATCGTGAAACATTCTTCGTTTTTTAACAGTACACACCAGTGAACTCTCTTGGATGAAATAAAAAGACAAAAACAAACTGTCATTCAAAGTCTTTCTGGCAGATTTTTGGCCTTTAAACACTCTTCAAGATCGTCATTCACAGCTTGTACATAAACTGCTGAATTAACTGGACAGCAACATCCTCCCAGCACAGTACACAGACCCTGCATCTAATAAGACAGAGAGTGAAGGTCTGTGCCTCATTCTCTACTCATGGTGAAGAAAGATTCACAAAACACTAATAAATCTCTTGTGCGGGACTAAATATTTGCATTCATTTAATAAAAAAGAAAGATGTTTACATACATCACCAGAGCATTCTCATTCCCAACGCGTAACATACAGACGATTTGTCACATATGTATCAGATTTAGATAACAGCTCAAATGGAGTCCTGACAAACTTACTCAGGTCCACTGAAGATAAAGTTCTTAAAAATACAACTTTTTGATCATATTTTTTCTACATACTTTACTACTAAAGGTATTTTTGACTGCGTTGATGGTCAGCTTTGTCAGTCACAGCTCTAGTTGTCTGAGCACTGTCCAGCATCGGGGTGGCTGTAGCTCAGGAGATAGAGCAGGTTATCTACAAACTTGGTGGTTCCATCCCTCACTGCTCTGTTTGCCTAATATGCATGGGAAAGATGTTAACAGCAAGTTGCTCTCTGATTGCTCTCTGCATGCTCTCGGCATGAGGATGTGTGTAAATGTTAGACAGAAAGAATAGTTTGAATGAGGCATGTTGAATAAAGCACTTTGAGTACTGAGGTGGAGTACGATATGCAAACCAGTTCATTTATAATGGTCCAGTGTTTCGAATTTTTGTTGTGGAATAATGAAATGTTCTTTTGACATGTTTTTATTGGAGATTCAGTATCGGAATTTCAGGAGCGTGACCACGCCTCCAAACACGCTCCTTACAGTTGTCATCTATATATGTTTCCCCAGTTCTACAAGCTGTTCATTCTCATTTGGCCCACCATCCTGCCCCTTTTCAATTCTTTAACTTCTTCACTTCCATTTGGTACATGGGGACCTGCCAGGCCCCTTCGAGGCCTTCCCCAAACCGCAGCTCAATTCATGTCCAAGCCATTCACCTTTACCTACTAAAATGCTGCCAAACCTAAAATGAGGATGTGGGCCCAGTGAATTATAACATATGTATATTATTTTCTAGTGCTTCTGAGTTTGATTATTTGCCGCTCTTGATTTCTTGTTTAGTTATGTCAGTTCCCTGTGATGTCCAGTCTATCCGAGTCTCATCTCTGTGTCTTGTCCTCAGTGCCTGCTGTTGGAATTCAGTCTTGCTTCAATGTTAGTTTATCTTATGTCAATTTGCTTCTGGTCTTTGTTCATCTTCCCTCATAACCTTATGCTGCATGCTCATCTGTCTGTGTTTTTCTCTGGTCCTAGTTTATCAGTCTGTTTTGCCCATCCGCTGCTCTGTTATTATATTTGTTAACTGCTGCCTGCAATTAAGATGTGTTTAAATTTAGTTCTGGTCTGATGAGTCCTACATTGGGTTTTCAATTTAATTACTTTGAACATCTTTCAAATAAGTATGAAAGAACAAATCGAGTAACACACTGTCAGAGGTTTACTTGCAAAAAAACAGATACAATACAAAATACATACTTCCAGCCTTGATCACAGGTGCATGTCATGGCAAAGCCAATCACATGTAAGCATATATCATAGTAGTAACTAGTAACAGGTTGTATCACATAGTTGCTGCTCATACAAATGTCACGTTCAACAACATCCCAAATATGCTCCACTGGACTGAGATCTGGTGATTATGGAGACCAGTAGGGTCGTGTTTCTCCAAACTTCTATTGTGGAATTTTGGTGAAAAATCTGTGCAAAATATAGCCTCCGTATCCTGTTTTTAGATAACAGTAGTGACCAACAGTGTGGTCTGCTGTACCAGTCTGATTCAAGGTCAGATACTTTCAGAAATGCTCTTCTGCTTACATTTTTCTAACAAGCGACTGAGTTACTGTTGCCTTCCTATCAGCTCGAAATTCTCCACTGAAAAAATGAGAGCAGCCCATCTGGCATCAAGAACCATGTCACTTTCACTCCCCTTTCTTCCTAATGCTTGGTTTGAACTTCAGCAGGCTGTCTCTGCCATGTCTACATGCAATTTAGTAAAGTTTAAAAGAAATGCTTCACATTTCCTTTCTGTGTTTGAACACTTTTTATTTTTGCAGTACTCTTTCTAAAGTCAGTAAAGTTTTGATTAAAGTAAAAAAAAAAATTATTCACTGTAAACGGAGTTGAGGTGACTGGCTGACATCGACCTGTTATAATTGTTAGCCAGCAACAGCAGTCTAAGCACAAGAGCACAGATACAAGATTCAAGGTGCAAAGCTGAAAGTTACGGTAACAAGGAAAAAAAAGAAAGAATGTCCAAGTAGGAGGGTAAAGGATGTGATTGGGTTAATAACAGGGTGTAGCTTTCTGTCAGGAGACTGGCCCTCGTCTCTCTTGTTTCATGTCTCATGTCTTTCATGCCTGTCATCACCTCAATCTAGAATAACAATATCAGATAACATTATTCATAGTAGTTAAATTTAACACCGAATTTCTACATCTAGCTCTACTGAATAAACTGTCCCGTTCTCGTAATTTCTCTTTCAATCTTTTTGGAGCGTGAAGGTCCGACTCAAGTTCTATGATCATAGTTTGACTGCCAAAAATAAAGATGTGAGCTCAGTCAAGGGAATTTGACTGATTCTTCTAAACCACAGGAGTCATGTGTGAAATATCTACGTGCTGACACAGCAACAACTCAGTCAAGAGAATAACTAAACAGTGAAGAAAATCGAAAAGTTACAGACTGATAGGTTAAGTGAATAAATTCTTCTGTTATGCAGTGGTGACCACAGCTTGTCAGAAGAGAATAATACGCACACAGAATTAATATGGAATTTAAAAAAATGATAAAAAAAAACATAATCTTAGATGAAACTGGTAACTTAAAAGAGTCTCATAAACAAATGTCAGTTTCTGTGGTAACAATATTCTGCTAATATACAAGTTAAAGGTAAATGACTGCAGGTGTGCCACACCACCTCCTTCCTGGTATCCATTCCTCAGGGATGCCCCCTCTCTCCAGGATTGTGTTAAACAAAGACCACTTAAAAAGACCACTGCCCTCTCTCCTACATATCCATACTGCCACAGGTATGTCACACCTTCATACCTTCACACCTGACTTTCCGCTCTTCTTCCTCTTCCTTAGTGCCCTCATTACTAAATTTTCTCCCACCATTATCTTCTTTTTCATTTTCCTTATTCTTGTTTCTAAAATAATCTTTGAAGTTTACTTTGAAATTGTTTTTGCCCTAACCCCATGGATTGGGAACTATAGGCCTGATGTAAGGAATTATGAATACACAGTAACACCCAAGACTCCAAGTGACCCAAGCAGTAAATCACACTTGAGTGAAGGGTTTGTTATTTTGGCTAATTGCGTTCGGCTCAGTTGAGGGAAGCCTCTCAGTTCAACCTCTGATTTTCTGTCTCTTGCCCCAATAAGGCCTGCTGGCCAGCTGCACACTGCGTGCTATGTGTGGAATGTGAGGATATCTATGCTTAGGTCAAGATGGAAGGACAGTGAAGGTGAGGAAGAGAGGAGAAGAGACATTCCCTGTTCCTTAACCCCAAACCTACAGGTCATGTATCTGTATCTATCTGGCAGATTGCAGGTTACACTAAATTATGAATTGACCAGTTTTAGATTTCATATACGCACATAGATCCAAATATAGCAAGGTTTCTCTTTGTCATTAATATTAAGTGTTATTTACATACTCAGTTCCTATGAAGCTGTTATTACATGGCAGTACATGAAGTAGTAGAATTTACTACTAAACAGGTCTTGTTATCTCAATAAAATTAAACTGTAGTGAGATATTATCGCTATAATCTTTCTTTTCCCCATTTTGTTTGGCTTATTTTAGCGCGAATCAAAAACAGGTGTCAAAAAAAGGTGCACAAGCTCTTGGCCAGCATTAGCACATGTATTGTGGTTGTGAATAAAAACAGTCAGCAAACATGAACATCGGGTACAGCTGTCTGGCAAATGTGAATCTATATAAAAACCTGTGGGAGTTTAGAAAGCAGAAAACAATTCCAGTGTCTTTCCTGTTTTTTTCACCAGTTTGTTACCACTACTGTACTACTTTCACTTCATTTCCAAGATTATTGTATACAAAAACATTATTTATCTAAAACAGTGGATCATGACCAAAGGAGGAGACAATTTGATTTTATTTGGATCTGGGAATGTGTTTTAATATTATTATTATTATTATTATTATTATTATTATTATTATTATTATTATTATTATTATTATTATTATTATTTTCTTTTTAATTATTATTATTGTTATTATTATTATGAGTCAAGGTTTTCCCCTTGCATGAAAACACGTTTTCTGAGTGCCATTAAGATTTGAACACACACTTTTATAAAGTAAAGTAGCAGCAAAACAAATGATAAATAACCATTAATACTGTAACTTGGCACACCTTGTCTAATTGTGCTTGCCCTTCGTTTACTAAGTGATAATTATCATTATCTGTGCACATTAAACTGAATATGCAATATTAAGAAAGGTAACAGAAAATTAAAACTCCTATGACCAAAGAAGAGGCTTCTCTCTAATTTATAAAGGTCTGGTTCTCAGGTGAATGAATATACAATTTGATCCTTTGTGTTAATAAACTGCCACACCTAAAATTGCCCATAGGAGTTTTTCTTTAAACCAAACACAGTTTAAATCAGATTTTTTTCCTACATACAGACTCACACAGACCACACCCTCCTGTTTGGAGAAGCACTGAATAAGAATTTCCACAAACGTTGATCCAGACCACTGTTTTTGACTCCTAGCCTAAAGCTGTCTAGCTTTGATCCTGAGCTCCCTCGGCCAACCTCAATGTGCTGCTTGTTTGTTCAGATCTAGTCGGCACAGCTATGCTGTGATTCTTTTAAACTGATTTTCAAGAGAGTGATAACAGAGGTGCTTAATGCTGCTTTTATGTGAAGGATCTGAACATTTTCTCCAGGAAAACATGTAAAGCAGTTCAGTGTTTTGTGTTGGAGGAAATTAGTGTCTAAATGCCGCCTTTTACCTGTTGCAACACGTTAGACACACCTACAGGGAGAAGGAGGTGTGCATAAACACACATGCACACTATCAAACACACAGGTATCCTCCTTGTGCTCCACCTGCCTTTAAAAAGTACCAGAGGCAAATAGTCAATAGACAGTGAGTATTTTATTAGAAATGGCTGGAAAACGTTGGTGTGGTTTATACACCCACTGACACACACACTCACACATACCTGGTGAAGCGGCTGTTGTGGAGCATGCTGAGACAGATCACTCTTTCATGGTGAAGCAAGCAGCCTCTGTGTACCTTTGCTCCACGGTGCTGTTTACCACGTCTCTCTGTGACTCTCGCTGCCACGTCAAATGACTGCCTGGGTGCTTGGCTCGCTCCTCTGGGAGCCTCGTGGCCGAAGAGCCTGACTGTGGTCACTCTGCTTTGACTCTGAAGATTCTCTGCAACTTTGCTATTTGCAGCTTGTAATATGCCTGGGTTTGAGTGTTTACTGAAACTCTAATGGCAGCTAGGAGGTAATCGGATATCTTCGGGTCTCTGAAGGCTGAGGCCAAGGACTATTCACCTGACAGATGAGGACATACTATGTACTGAGCTTTTGTGCTGTTTTTTAATGATACAGCTGAAAAATGAGTGGATTTCTTTATAGAGGAAGGTAAGCCTTTGCAACAGTGCTTATGATGAGTCAGTTTGATGAATGTGCATGGTTTGTGAAGTGTGAGTGTATTTCTTTGTTCTGTATAGGCATGTGTGAGTGCGCTTTTATAAATGTAGCATGTAGAGAAAAGATTTTGTTCTGAAAGCAGATAGAGTAAAAGTCTCATTTACCTTTCAGGAGAAAAGAGAGCTTTACACTGAAATTAGCTCAGCCAGCTGCAGTCATTTCAACGTAAACAGCTGCATTATCTGTGTCCACTGTTGTTATTTTAACCCCTTCAGGCATGTGACAAAACATTAGTCATGTTTTATTTCTCATACTAAAAGTAATTCATGCAATTACACTAACAGTGTAAAATATTGTGTCATCCAGTTGGAACTTATTCTTAAAACTGATGAGATGACTGAAAACGTCACGATTTGGTGGCTGCTGCGGTCCAACAAATGGAAATATTCTACATGTTATTGTCTGGGGTTAAAGTGGAATTTGACAAGGGGGACGCTAAGTTCAGGGCAGCCAGGGAGCAACTACATTATATTACAATTTAGAAGCCTTTGTTACATTTGCCACTATCCAACCCTTGGCCACCTTAAAGCTGAAATTTGGCACCTGTTGTTAAAAAGCTTAATACCACTTTAGATTCAGATTCACGTTAAATTGAAATTGATGACATCCTCAAGAACAAACTTCTGTTACTTATTGAAAACTTAAATATGCAATTATTTTGAAGCATTATTACCTTTCTTTTCAAAGGTCAACAAGACATGAAAACTTCATGTACAAGATATTTAGTCAAATCAAATGCAAACTGCCTAAAAGATTGCTGACTTTACAAACAAATACGATTGTAAAACCTTCTCCCTTGGTAGTTACACTTCCACCACTATCTTTCTATTGAGAATTTGCTCAGAAATTACAATTCAGAATTGAGTGCTATGTCTCTTTCTTAAAATGTATCTGTTGCTAACCACGGACACCACCATATGGATTAATAAATGAACACAAACAGAAGCAGAACAAAAGATGGTTTCATCCACCCTCTCCAGTGCTAAAGTCCTTTCGTCTAACCTCACAATACAAGAAAAGAAGGCTGTTGCATCACTGAGCAAAAACAAAACATCACCATATTACCAGCCGACAAGGGGAGGTGCACTTTTGTTCTAAACACAGACCCAGTGTTAGCAGTATAAACTCAGCTACCTACAGCATTTCCAAACACCTTGCCACCATCTATGTGCCCCTTGTGGGGAACAACCCCATCACATCAACTCCACTGACTTCAACAGCAAGGACCAGAAACTTGCACTGGATCCAGATGAAACCATAGTGTCCTTTGATGTGGTTTTACTCTTCACTTGCATACCTACAAATGAGGCAGTGGAGACTCCCAGAAAACGACTACAAGAAGACAGCTCCTTGGAAAACTGAACCAGCTTCACCCCCAACCAGATTTGCACACTGTTAGATCTCGGCCTTATCACCACATATTTTAAATACAACAAGGGTTTCTACAGACAAAAACATGGATGTGCCATGGGCTCCCGAGTGTCACCTATTGTAGCCAACCTTTACATGGAGGAAATGGAAAGAAAAGCTCTTGTCTCTTTTAAAAGGACAGCACCTAGCTATGGGTACAGATACATGGATGGCACCTGGGTCAAAACTAAAACCCAAGAAGTTGAATCCTTCACTGCTCACATCAACTCATTCGACAGAAATTTAAAGTTCAACAGGGAAGTATACTTCAGACCAGCGGCACCCTCAGTCAAAAACTGGTTCATCGCAAAAACAAAAATCCCAAACACAAACTAAACAACATTGTGTATGCTGCACAGTGCAGAGAAGAGTGCTCAGACCTCTACATTGGACAAACCAAACAGCCACTTCATAAATGCATGGCACAACATAGAAGAGCCACCTTGACAAGACGAGACTATATCTGCATCTAAAGGTTAAAGGTCACTGTTACGAGCATGCAAATGTTCACATTGTAAATTTTGAAAACTTATGCACAAATTTTGTAAACATTAAAGTTATATACAACTATTTATCTAAAAATGCAGCCAATGCAATTACACATAATCCTAATACTCTACTTGAGCACTCAAAGCACATTAAACATCATGCCCCATTCACTCAATCACACAAGCACCTTTTCTATGCTTTGTCTCCCTAATATTCGCAAACATTCACACTTGGATGCATTAAGCAACCTTCTGATTAGTAGATGCTCTGCTCTACCTCCTGAGCTACAGCGACCCCACTTCTTAAGCAGTCTTTACCTTAGAAAAGAATCTCTAATCTTCCTCTCATGTCTCCTCTTTCTTATTTTACTCTCCATCGCAGAGAGTAAAATGATCACGCATTAACATTTTTTCTTCCCTTGGAAATACAGCCACTTCACCCATAGATATCAAATTATGTGCCAAATTGCACAGAAACAGTGTGTGTGTCATACATCATATATTGAGCCTTTTAAAATTATGAATTTGAAATTACCCGGCATTTCATAAAAGTTGGATTTCGTTCACTCCACTTCTGTGGTGCTAGCTAGATGCTGAAGTACCTTGGACACAACTTATATAACTTATGGTTATATCTTAACCATGAACGCATCAAAAGAATGAGATGAGAAAAGGATGTGTGCATGTGGGATTATTTAGTGACTTAATTGTCTCAGAAAAAATAGCTAAAAGGACCATTGTGT
>NW_005187458.1:2799787-2856905 GCF_000239375.1 Pundamilia nyererei
CTTGGCAGCTTGATGGCCTGTGAAGTATCTTTGCTCTTCCTAGGACAGATCTCCAAAGTGATTTCTGGGATCTGCTGGATCCATTCACCCAGTTTGGTGGTTACTGCCCTGAATGCTCTGATTACCTCAGGCATCACTGTTCTCTGGCTTCTAGCTTCATCATAGTCCTGGGTCAAAGACCAGGACAATGACATGAAATTATTTGTCAAAATTCACAGTATTAAAGTGTGATTTAAATGTGATGAGGATTTGGACAAAAGTAATGTATTATGTTAATGATGGTTCTGAGAAGTCCAATCAAACAAAATGTGTGCTTGCATACTTCTACTATTATGTCATTCATATCGGTGTTCTGTAGTGTTTCGTAGCCTGGCTTGCTGCAGGCACTGCAGCAGCTAACATCTCAGCACTTGATCCAGGATACCTTCTAACTTCTTACACAACAGCTTTTTAATCATATTTAATGTGCTGCAATTTTAAAGAATCGTCAGAAATATAAACTCTGCCAAAACTAACGTGATTACACCCCTTGGAATCTTGCCCTTCACTACCACCACCCCCTTTCTCCTGCAGATAATTGCCCCTGCTTTTAAAGGAATAAAATTCAAACTATTATACAAATCGAATTCTAAGTATTGGATGGAGTTTTCTTGGAAAACTCCTGGCCTGTTATAGGGGATAAGCATGGCTTCGTGATGTCTTTAGACCTCTGGAAATATTTAAATTGGACCACAATATACTATATCAATTCTATGAGTGTGTGTGTAAGGACACACACAGCCCATTTGTATCTAGGTTTAATGGGTTTATAACGAGGTGATGGTTGATCACACAGTCTCAGAGACGTTGCTCAGAAAACCCTGAAGTGTTTAAATTTCACCCGTTGCTGTTGCACTGATAATTCTCAGAAACTAGAGCAAATTTATTGTAAATAGGAAGCATTCATGAGGAGATTTAAAAAGCATTTCGCAGATCAAATGCTTTTTGTTTTTTACTATTAAACACACTGTATACAGCAGACTTGTTCTGTGTTATGAAGCTATAAACGTAGAAAACCCTAAGGGTATTAAATGCCTGCAGCAGAATAGCTCCTCTGCGAGTAATGGGTTGATGTGTACATGTTTCTTCTTCTACCTGTGCAGATTTCTCAGGTGACGAAACAGACAAAGGACCCCCAGTACAGATGCACAGCCTCAGAGAGTTTGAACAGGTAAGGATATCGGCTCAGCTACAAACCTGTGCAGAAAGCAGAGCATTCCTTTGATACTGACCGAGGCCAGATATGTCACAGTTTGGTGTAGATAGAAACAAGCTGATAGAAACAACAAATATCTCCTAGTGTTGCAAGAAAATAGCTGTTGAGTTGTGAACTTGATGAGACTACACTAGTGTTAGTCATCTACTGTGTGTCAGACAGGCCCAGGCTTGCCTCTGCCCACTGTTAATTACTATTTAGGTGCGTTGAGGAAGTTGATGTGGCAACCGAAAGTCCTCATGACTTAGAGAGTTCCCTTTGCTAAAGCTGGTTTTCCACAGTCTTGCCACTTTTAGACAGACTGTAAAACTATTTCTAATTTGTGGATCTCTTACTCAGTCGACCACTATTTCTGTCAGGTTTGCTGGTGTGCCTCATTAGTGCACGAGGTCTCATTTGTTTGGAGTATGTGATTCTTGTGTTGGGGTATATTTGAACTGAAACTGAAAAACTGCAGACTGTGTATTCACTGCCTACGGTAAGGTCCAAAAAACAAAAACAACAATAAGTGTCAGCACATTTTTAAAACTGTGATATTAAAAGGTATCAAACGTATCCCTGCTGGTGATTCTTTGAACGTGACGAGGGTGCTTTTTGAATGACACAGCCACTATTTTTTCTACATTTAGTTTCTATACAGTTTAGAAATTGCCTGACAAAATGCCACTGCAATGAAATCATTATTTTATAATGTGAAGCATTCTCTGCTCACATTACTTACTGCAGCTGATGCCACCAACACTTCGTGTGTTCTAGCTCATTTTCATTTGATATATTTAACAGCAATGTCAAACGTTTCGGCCTTGCTGTCCACTTCCATGATCAGATGGTTAACACAAATACAGACTCACATATAAAAATAGAGAGATTAATGCATTTTAAAAGCTTGCATATGCAAAATATTTTTAGAGGTTGGAAATCAAACAGTCTGTATGAAACACCAATAAAATTGGGGGGCATGGTGCTCCTCTAGGTCTGTTTCTACCCCACAGTAATGAATTCTGGGAACTCTGCCACTAGCATTATGGGTGTGATATAACTCTGTAGGTGCTTGCTGCAATTACCCCATTTATTGAAGGACAGAAGTATAGATGAAAAACAGGCTGGGCTTGCTGGTTGTAATAATGTTGAACGGTGGTGAGTTTGGCCTGAAGTGAAGCACGGTATGAAAGTTGAAACTACAGCCAGAGAAGATCGAATCCATATTTTTTCACAGGACAAACTGCCTGATTAATTTTTGTTTCTCTAAAAGGTTATTTCTGAATGTATAAACAGGCGGTAACAAATAAACAGTTAATATTTTAAAAGATTTGTTTCACACCTCATTTTATATTTTATGCTACTGATTTTTTTTAATCACAACTGTGTGACAGTGACATCGGGTTTTTGACCCAAAAGAGATGAGTGGGTGGAATCTTAAGTTTGTCAACTAATGATTGCAAAACTACTTCCATAACCTGTATGTGTGCAAAGAACACACACAGATACCTGCAATTAAATCCTAGAATCTTTACCAAAACGGAACCACCGTCTCCTTCTATGCTTTATCCTTCACAGTAAATCCTAATATTTATTAAATGATTCCATATGAGTACCACAGATAGGGTAGAGCAGTCTAGTTCAGTGAATCAAATTAGGGCCTGACAGACAACTGGCTGGCTATGGGAGAATCATGCTACTTCCAGTGTTGCTGCTTTCTTTGTTTGGCTCTGTTCAGGGACACCAGATTACCGATCAGGCCTAATTATTGTGTTAAAACTGTACCAGATTGTCTCCTTTTTAAAAATAAGAAAAAATGCTGTTCTGTAGGAATGGTTAAAATGAATGGAAGGGCAGTGTAATGCAGAGCATTGCAGTGTAATGAGGTAATTGTGATTATTCATGTTTAATTGTTGTCTGATTACTAAGTTTATATTTTTCTACTTCTAAGCAAACTGAAGTACAAAGAGAAATCCAACATTTTCAGATAAATAATATGTGACTTAGTGGAAGTGGGTTGTCTCTTTATCACTGCTGTTTGCTCGATTTATGGTTCAGGATTTCGAAATATCAAAAAAGTCCTTGAGCAATACACTGCTAATGAGATTAGTTCTAATAGCATTTATGGCAGCTCAGAATACCATAATTATGTCTGAATAACAGGTACAGAGTAGAGAGCAGAAAAACCTCAATTATGTCTCAGATTTCAAGAAGAAGAACGTCACCGCTCCATGGTAACTGTCATATTGTGCATTTCATATACACTGTGTTTTCTCTGAAGCTACAGGAAGAGGCTGGGCTGGTTGGTTGGAGGCCACATTACAGTGTGTGGGTAGCTTTGAAGTTTCCCTCTGACGGTCCCACGAAGGGATGAAAGGATGAGTCGGGTTATTTGTACACACATAGTACTGCATATAGAGCAGACTAGGAGTCAACTTACTACTGGTTTTGTTTGCAAAGATGAGAAAAGTGGGATGATACTACTAGTGCTTTCCATTGGAATTAGAGCCAATGTGTTGCAGACCTGCAAAAATCCTTCCAAGGAGCAAAGAGTTGGTTTTTTTTCTTTCTTTTTTTACATTTTTTACACAATCATCTAAATTTGAACCTGGCGAGCACTAATTGATGTTTACTTTTCTTTTTTATATTTTCATCTAAAATAATTCCAAAATTTAGTCAGTAACATTTACGCTACTCTAAACGAACAATTGTGGTCACTACAAAGGGGGCGAGAGGATTGCATAGTGGAAAAGTCAAAGACAAACACAGTAGTTTGAAAACAGATTTAGCAGATTAAATATGATAATATGATTATGGTAAAAAGTAACTGAAGATGGTAGAATTGCCTTTCAGGTTGCTTTATTTTTGATTTGATTTTGTTTATTTTAACACAGACATTTTGATTGGTCATTTTTATAGTGAGCCAGAAAACAGATTTTATACATATGTTTATTTCCTTAAACTGCTGCCATGTAAAGTACCAGACTAGTTTTATATATCGCATATATTATATAATGCCAGTACCTAAAGATTTCAGGTACTGCCATTAATAATGTATTGCTTAACTTTACTCAAACTAGAGTAAACAGTGAAAACTTTTGAAGTGCCTTGTTTTTGCACACGTTTATAAAAAATGTCTTTACAAAACAGTGGTTTGGAATCTGTCTTGGCCTTTCAAAACAACTGGAGTCGCCTACCCCTGCTATATAGACTACAGACTTTGGATTTTGCCATATTTGGGGCGTTATTCTCTTTCACTGGAACTGATAATGAAATCTGGCTTTGCAGAGATATTCCTATTTGTGTGCAAATCTTTAAAATTGTGAAAATTGTCCCACACTTTGTGAGGACTCTGCAATACTTTGGGATGCATTCATTCTGAATGTAGTTCTGATTGATAAATTGTGAAACAAACGTTTTGTCTGTTATTTCTATACCTTTTTTTTTAACAGTGGGAATGTCTTTTACAAAAAATGTTGACGTTCCACTCTTCCACTAGTCTAGTATGGATGTGCAAACAATACAATACCACGCGGAGATTTCATTGTACTGGATATTTTCAGATGTGGTAAATCTCAGAAACCTGGCACAAAACTGTAAAAGTCACAGTGTAAGACTAAGAAAACGATTTATCAGAATTTCGTCAGGCAGAAGTATTTACAGTTCAGGCTCTCAAACTATAAGAAATGGAAACAACGAATTTTCAATATGGCGCAGAGACAGTACAGTTGGGTTCTTGTCTGAAATATTTCCATATTCTGATGGATCACATTAAACTTTGTTGAACTTTCATTTCCTCCATAGTTTTACATTGAGTTTTTCTGACAGTGGTTATGTATGTTCGGCCTCTCATCTTAATAGAGCAGTCTGGATTATTGAATCCAGGTTTTGTGTTTGCGTGTGATTGTGTGTGTGTGTGTGTGTGTGTGTGTGTGTGTGTGTGTGTGTGTGTGTGTGTGTGTGTGTGTGTGTGTGTGTGTGTGTGTGTACAGTTTGTCTTCTCTTCACATTTGCGTCAGCTTAAAGAATCAGTCCTCTCGCTGGCTGGTTGAAAGAAATGTGAACCTGCCAGAGCAGCATTTGTAACTGTCAAACATTCACACTCTGCAGTCCAGAGGTTTTTAAAGAGAAAAAAGAGAAATCACCCAATCAAAATGCCCCTTTCTCAAATGGCCTTTATTAGTCCACAGAAGAAATTGAAAGCACATGGCTGACTATAAATGTGAATTCAAACCGACCACGGTGACGCTGAGATTGATAGAAGACAGGGGGAAGATTGCATATAATTTTGGCCATTAAAACCTCAGGACAAATTAGGGTTGTTAATCTGTTATTTTGCCCTCAGTCTCAGTGTTCACTTCCAAAAAGCCACATATGCTATGAAAGGTCTGTCAGAGATGGATTACCATTACCAGAGTGGCAGTAATAGATCGCATTCAATATTGTACAGAGACAAAAAAAAAAAAGACAGCCGATCCTGCAGTTGACCCGGGTCTGTGTGTGATTTAAATGGAACATTTCTGGTAATTGCCTTCATCTCTTTTATCTTCACTTTGCTTCTTGTGCTTTTCTGCTTTTTGAGGTCACTGGCTGCACTGGCAAGGTTGCTGGCTTCACTGGCGAGGTCGTTACCTGTCTCAGTGTATATGGTTCAACCTTGCGTCTTGCGTCCTGCTACTATGTGTTGGTTAGTCTCAGGGGCATCTTTGCACACACGCTACCTTGGGTCCTGTCAGTCTTGGTAAACTGCTGCCTCTGTGGATCTGGTGCTTCAGGTCTCTCCTTGTGCTGCTATCATCAGAGCCTCTGTGCTCTGATCCACTCGATCTGTTGATGGTACATGCCATGCAGAGGCTTGGTCTTTCATTATAGTTCCTCTTCCTCATCCCCATCTATCTTCATTTGTCTGAGGCACTATTGGAACGGCTCATCTCAGGGGCCCATCTTCCTGAGGTATTTGCGGATGCTCCATGTTTCATCCTGTATTGTGGCTCCGACACTCACTCCTCCTCCCCCTCCTTCTTTCTGTTGCTCATAGAGCCTCAGGGTGCTGGACCAATGGTTAGTGACCTCCATGCTTTGTAAGGAGTTTTCATGTCTTGACGCGAGTGGCATCTGTCACCTCCTGTGGCCAGCTTATTATTCCAATTTTGTATCCAAAATCCAGTAGGACATATATATTGATGGGTTGGACCTAATTCCTATTGTTTAGCTTACATCTCAGCTTAATGACTCATGGTATAGGTGTGTTTTATACAGTACACACAATGAGTTGAGATCAATAGTATCTGGGAGTGATTGATTGATTGATTGATTGATTGATTGATTGATTGATTGATTGATTGATTGATTGATTGATTGATTGATTGATTGATTGAATGATTGTGCCATATGAGCACACAGCCAACACACATGCTGCTGAGTGACTGCTGCTCGACAAACACATTTCATTGCAATGTTGACCCTGTGCTAACTTGCATATGACAAATAAAAAACTGAAACTGAAACCTGTGGGGGCCAGAATTCTGACTGGGTTATAAGGAATAAAATACTGATTTCACATGACATGGAAATCAGTTTAGAAACTACACTTTACTTAAGACATTGAATCTTTAATTGATGCTCCGTCTCGCTCCATAAATAGAAAGTATGATAAAACATAAACTATTCAATTGTTTGGGGTGAGCGCTGTATAAACATCAGCTACAATTTAGCATTTTTAAAGTGGTAGTGGTGTTAGATTTTTAAAATTCATATTATTCCAATAAATGATCCATTAAATCTAAATGCTTTCAGAGATATTTAAGTTTTTTGCTTTCATTTGCAAGAATTAGGACATGACTTCTATTTAGACACAAGAGACACTGAGACATAAACTAGTTATTCTGTCAAAAAATTAAAAATCAAAGTAAAGTTTACAGAGCATTGTCCTTCATAACAGGAAATGGACATTCTGCAGTTTTTGTAAAAGTAAATAAATAAATGTCAGAGTGTTGTCTGTATTTCAGGAAATGCCATCCAAATCTGTATTAGTTCATTGATATTGAACTGTGATACAGAGCTCCAAAACTGATTCTCTCAAATCTCTCACTATTGTATTGACACTATTGTTGTTTGTCTGCACCCTCAAAGTTAAAAATATGAAATGATACAGCCTCCTAATCAGTTGATTGTTCTTGTGAACAGCTGTGTGTTTTGTTCTACATATTGCCAGCGCTCCTGGGTCAGCTCTGCTTGCCTGTTCCCTCTGTGATAAACTGCTAAGAAATTCTGCTGCTTGACTCTATGCATTTCAAGGATGGTAGGTACTGATCATACTTTTTGCAGGGTATCCGGTGATTGAGCTAATGAGTGTTAAGACATGCTGACAGCAGAGGAGTCAGTTTTCACGGCAGCAGTACTCAGACATGCAGCAGATCAATAAAGAGGAGCTCAGCTTTGAGTAAATCAGCAGATCTACTCAAACTTGAATTAGCTGCCTTACACTGACAAACAGAAATGTTCTCAGTCTGTTCTGTTTGAACAATGAGGTGGAAGAACACAATTTCTCTTTTGATTTGTTATTTGCTTTGAAATATTTGGTATATGCATTGGTGTTCACGCACAGAAGACCAGGACCTTGTATTGCCTGTGGGCCATAGGAAAGAGTAGCATGTTTAGTCAGTGGAAATCTGGACAGGCTTCAGTGAGATGCACTAGCGCCACCAGCTGGACAGAGAGACAAATCGACTTTGAAAAGTATGCTGGTAGTCCATGCACGCCTATAACTTGTTAATTGGTCCCAGGCTTGTGCAATTTGTGATCTTCTCCGCTGGGTCAAAGAAGACATATTGAGTTGATCACAGCATTGGTCATGGATGATAATTGTTCAGTAAAAATGCACAGAAATCTGCTTCTAACCCCTTCCACCAATAACATAACCACACTGACTCACCCTTGATAATCACAACTTTTTAATGTTTTATTTCTGACAGTTTGGTATTTTATGTCGTTCCTTGAAAGCATTAAAACATTTTACTTTGGAGTTCTAACATGTCAGCAAATCATTTTTAAACAACTCCGTTGATCACAACCCCAAGTGTGTGTGTGTGTGTGTGTGTGTGTGTGTGTGTGTGCGCGCACGCTTGTATATATTAATGTGTGCATTTGATATACAGAAAGCTCTATTGTGTGTTTTTCTGTTATTTAGATGGGATTTGTGTGTTATATTTCATCATCTGTCCTCCCATGAGCCCAACCAATCATATGGAAACAGTTACAAACAAAATGGCACAAAAAAGAAAAAAACTTAGTGCAAGGCCAGATCTTGCAATTACTCTAATAGTATAGCCAGTCTTTCATTCTGGGGTCAGAGAGGCAGAGAAACCACAGTCTGAGTACCCTCCACAAATCCTAAAAATCAGCACCTGAGGAAAATAGCTGGTTTACAAGACCATATTTAATGACAGCTTGTTCAGGAAATGGCAACAAACATGTAAACTGTTGTGGAGCTAAAAAAAAAAAAAAAAATCTAACACATTCAAAATTTTATTGACTATGATTTCATTATAACAACAAAGACTGCTAGAAATATTAACTGCAAGGACCTCACTGGTCCTGATCAGGGACAAGATCCCCCAGGACACCATTTATTGTCTCATTAGGAGCATGCGCTGACGTTGTCAGGCATGCATACAAGCACGTGGGGGCCATACAGACTACAGTGTACCATTTTGAGTTGCTGCAATTAAAATTCTCCAAACTGAACTAGCCTGCCACATCATTTTTGTACTTTTTGGGTGTCTTTGAATTCAGCTCTCTGTAGGTTGATCATTTTTATTTCCAACAAATGATATGGTATCCTTTTGCTCCTAACATATTATCCAGTCATTTATAGAAATCCAGCATTCAAATTTGAAGTGTTTTCAAAATGTTCCTTTAATTTTTTTGAGCAGTGTATGAATATTACATATTTAAATGTAAAAAATAAATATTTTATGTTTTTAAAAACTGCCATCTGGTGAACAACATCCATTGATCAATTATGTTATTTGTTGATCGACAGGCTGAAGAAGGCGGTCTAGGTGTCAGGTGCAGTGTGTATTGGGTAGCAGTTGAGGGCAGACGTCGTGACAGTCTGATTGCTGGCTATTGAAACTAGCTCTTTGGACATGAAACATCTCCTGTCTGGTGGGGTAGGAGCCTGAGCTAGTGCCTAAGGTTAAGAGATACCAGCTAGATATTCTTATGCTCATGTTGATGCATGGCTCAGGCTCTGAAACCAGTCTCCTGGAGAAGGGCTGGACTCTCTTCAAATATTAGGTTCCCCTTTGTTTGTCTTGAAAGAGTAGTTGTAAAACAGCTAACTGATCATCTGCAGAGGAATGAGTCATTTGAAGAGTTTCAGTCAGGTTTAAAAGCTCATCACAGCACAGAAACAACTTTTGTGCAGGATACAAATGATCTTCTGATGGCCTCTGACAGTGGACTCATCTCTGTGCTTTTCCTGCTTGACCTCAGTGCAGCGTTCAATACTGTTGACCATAACAACTGTATTACAGCGATTAGACCATGCCCCAGGTATTAAATGTACTGCGCTGCAATGGTTTGAATCGTATCTGTCTAATAGACTCCAGTTTGTTCATGTAGATGAAGAGTCCTCTTTACACACTAAGGTTAATTATGGAGCTCCACAGCATTATGTAAGACCAATTCTGTTTACATTATGTATGCTTCCCTTAGGCAGAATCATCAGAAGGCATACATTTCACTGCTATGCAGATGATACCTGATTTTATCTACCAATGAAACACACACCAATTAGTTAAACTGCAGGAATGCCTTAAAGGCCTCCATTTTTTTATTTTTTGAAAATGCTGCAACAAGATTACTGACAAGGACTAGAAAGAGAGAGCATATTTCTCCTCTTTTTCCTTTTTGATAAAGTATATAGTTAGGGTTGGATCAAGTGACCCGGAGTCCTTTCTTAGTTACGCTGCGATAGATCTAGGTTGCTGGGGGATTACCATGTTACTTCTTCAGTCACCTTTTTTTTTACTCATTATGTGTTTATACACCTTTTGGCATTTAATTATTAGTTATTATTAATCTCTGGCTATCTTCCACAGCATGTCTTTGTCTTGTCTTCCTCCCCTCACCTCCAACTGGTTGCAGCAGATGGCTGCCGCTCCCACTGTTGCCAATGTGCTTGCTCATAGGGGGTCATGTGATTGTTGGGGTTTTCTCTGTATCATTGTGGGGTCTTTACCTTACAATATAAAGTCCTTTGAGGCAACTGTTGTTGTGATTTGGAGCTATATAAATAAAACTGAACTGATCTGAATTGATTTGAAATTTTGTGAGAGTCAGTGGACAGGGGTGGATATACTTGGTTGATTCTCTGCATGTTGGGGTTTTCCTTTGTAGACTTGAGGGTTGCTTCTCTTGGCCTTCCCTGTACCACTGTTTCTCCATAATCAGTGTCATGCTCAAGCATAATGGTGTTCATAAGTGCATGTTATCCAGACACCTTAGGTCACAGATCAATGATCAGTTTTGGCGACTCAGGAATGGAAAGTGATACTCACACAGTGTACAGTGGGGATGGGCTGCTCCTGACCTCAGTGGAAGATACAGTCAGGCAATGGAAAGAATATTTCAAGGATCTCCTCAGCCCCACTTTGGTGACAGAGGCAGAGTTTGGGAAAGAGGGAACTACTCACCCATGAGTGGGAGAAATCAATGAGGTAGTTAAACAACAGAAATTTCTGTGCTAGGGTACGAATGAAGAGAGTACATCCACTGGTCAAACCCCAGATTCAGGAGGAAGAATCATTTTTATTCTTGATCTTGGAATACTGGATATTCAAGGGTTTGTGGGATCTTTGTCATCTTGGGAGATGAAATTTGTTGCTTTGGGAGTATAAGGTTTTTGGCCAATTTTTATGGGCTATTCGATCCCTACACAACCATCGTCCATATTGCCATTAATAAATCAGACATAGTTCCAGTGGGTGCTGGACTCTGCCAGAGCTTCCTTTTTCACTGATACTGATAATCTTTTTAGAGACAGAAGTTAAAGGAAACCTTTTGCTACTTTGAGCTTTAGTAGCCTCAGGATCTTGTCTTTGCTTTTCGTGGATGATTTGGTTTTGTTAGTTTCATCTGGTCGTAGCTTGCGCCAGAGCAGTTCATTGGGTGGGAATAAGAATTAGTCCTCCCAATCTGAAACCAAGGAAAAGGGTGGAGTGTCTACTTCAAGTCACGACTTTCTGCCCCAAGTAGAAAAGCTGACATGTCCTGGGATCTTGTTTATGAGTAAGTGGAGAATGGTGTGGGAGATGACAGAAGGATTGGTGCTGTCTCCACAGTTATGTAGATGCTGTATCAGTGTTATAGGTGAAAAGATAGCTGAACATGAAATTAAAGTTGTTAATTTACCAGCCAGTCAACATTTCTACCCTCATATATGGCCATGAGCTGTGTTCTTCAATACTCATCAGTTTTGTTGCCCTGTACCCTTTAGTGCAGAGTGAGGAATTTAGTGATTTGGGATGGACTCACAGTAGAGCTGCTTCTACTGATGCTTCTGTATAACACATAGACAACATAACTAATAAATGCGATGCACATTAGGTAAACTTTAATTTCAGAAAGCTTTAGGAAAAAATTGCAGTGATAAAAAATTTGGATGCCAAAACACCCAAAAGGTGCAAAAGTGTCAGTGCGTCACTGCTCTCTACCGTAAACTCGGGCAATACAGACACGTTAGACAAACAGGCTTTTTTCCTTTAAACTGCCAAAGAGTTGGCAAATGTGACACTTTTCTTTCAAAAACACCTAGGAGTGGAAATTCAATTTCGATTTTTATGAAGTTGCTTTTATATCTTTTAAGTCTGCCTACGTTTACTATTAGTATGTGTGTTTCCCATCAGCAGACTTCTTGTTGTAGCCTATTACTGATGGACTGACTGATGGTCTCCATTTGTTATTGTTTAATAGAGTCTCTCTGCAGGCTGGTAATAACCAGATCTGCGCGTAATCAAAGCCGTCTCGTCATCTCCTCTGCTCCACCCATCTTTCTCTTTTTTCCTCAGACACATTCTGCAGACTCTGACTTTGTCTGTTGTTCTTCTTCTTTCCCACTGTTAAATCTCTTTCTTTTCCTCAGTTGGGATAACTTATAAAAGGTTGTGAAAGAGGAACATGTGCCGAACAGACCTCAGTACAGACAACCTTCTTTTTCCTCCCTCCCCCCTCACATACCAGAGAAAACTTATCCAGCTGCCAGAGAAAAGGGAGGAAAAATGTATGTTTGAAAAGAAAAAAAAATCCTCAGTTGGAACTGATCGAAGCACCCATGTGTCATCATTTATTTCCAATGTAAGGTTCCTGGAATCAGCACATTAGAATGGAGTGTTGAAACTGAGTTTTTCTTCTGTGCTTTGGGGACAGGTGCTTTTTGGTAAACCCTTTGACTTATCTATGATTGAGGGAGCCTTGAAATGGAATAATTACTAGCAGAGGGGGGGGAAAGGAAGACCAGGAGCAGCTAAAGAAACTCCTGACTTTCATCAGTTGCTCGCTTTTCTATTTGAAATTTTCTACTTGTCTACATTAGTCCCACACTGCTTTATCTGTCTGTTTCTCTTTAACACTCTTCCATTTGCTCTTATATTGTCTGTCACTGACATTCTCAATAGTATTTATGTGCTTAAGTACTACTCAGCAGCTTCTCTTCATCATGCTCCTGACTATTTCAACATGTTTTAAAACCTGATTAGGTTTTGAAAAACCCTTTGTCCTTTACAGGATGAATACAATGATTGTTTCCTCCTAACAAGTGTGAATATCAAGAACCTTACACATCCCATCCCTCTGGGCCAGAGAGCTCCACTGTTGTGAAAAAACCCATTCAAAAAAACATCAGTGAACTATACTGTTGTTTCACTACCATAAACAAGCAGTAATTAATTTATTTGGTCATATGTATTTATATTGTCATGTGTCCTGGAGCCAGAAGTGACCAACAAGAAGCATTCATAACCTGCAGGGGTGCACAGGTATCTGCTAATGAACATTAATTAATAACAGACAAAACTTCAGTCAACAAAACTGAAGAACAGACTTCTTGAATAGTCTGTATGACACAGCAGGCCTAATTGTTTAACAGACAAGTGCTCCAAACAACACCAATAACAGAAATAACAGAAACAGACCCAAAAACTCCTGACAACAGTCAGCTAAAGTTGCAGTTCATTCCACATGAATTAGTTTTTACAAATTGAGAAGCTAAATTCTTTTAATTCTTCAAAGTTGGGAATTTTAACATGGGAGTCTTTTGGATTTGACTTTCTCTTTGAGCTAAACTCAAATGAACTGCCCTTTTTGTCCTTGGTTTTTAACTCTGGTGGTTGCAACTTGGCGGCCACAAATAATTGCTGGAGCACAAAATATGAATAAATTTGTCACTGAAAACAGTCATTAGTACATCTGCTCAGTTTTCATATTTAAATACGGAACATCTATTAAAATATGTTTGCTGTGTATACAGTGTACATGTTTTCAAAGCTACCCTTTTCTTTTTTCTTTTTCCTAGATTGGAATTCCAAGTAACAGTACCCTTTCCACCCTGTGAAAATATTTTCTCTTGCCGGTGAAACATTAGAATTAGACCATCAAATTCTCCATTTGAAAAAGAAGCTGTGACCCACAGTGGATGAATCTGAGTGCCATACAAATACCTCACAACTCCAAGACAGCCTCTGAAAAACACATTAACTTGCACATGAATCCTCTACTGAACATGTCTTTAAGTAGTTCATAACAATATTTTCCAGTACCACATATACTATACTTTATTAATGGATTTTTACATAAAACAATTACATTCTTTATTGAACTTTGAAAAACAGTGAGCAGTGGTCTGCACTTGCAGAGGATCTTTGAATTTAAAGACCCACACCTTTTCCCAGTTTGTATTTTATATCTACGTTGGATGCTATTTGATTTGTCTTTTGGTAGTACCTCGTTAAAACTATATGGTACTTCCAAGGTACCTCATTGCATAGAGAAAATGTAAATAGAAATGTATCAGCATTAGATAAATGTATAACTGCTGGTAAGCTAAACTAGCATTTTCTTGGGACTAAACATAAAATAACTGCTGACTATAAATACTAGGGGATATTCATGTGGAGGCTTTTTAGAGATAACATGTTTCTGAAGGGCAGAGTTGATTGGCAAGTTACTAACAAGCCCAGAAAGCTATGTGGCCTGTCTCAGATTAGTATAGCCAAGCCAAGCCAGCTAGTGTTGAGTAATGCTGTTAGTAAATACCAGGCCAGTTATTGCTAACGAGAGCCTAATTGGAACCAGATGAGCATTTATTGAATTTGTCAGAGAAAGGTAAAGAGGAGATAGCTAATGAAGTACAGCCGCAACATTGGATCATGCAGCCAGGCACTGGGGGAACATATAACTCACTGGCAGTGCCACGGTGTTTTCCCATGTGTGCAGTTTTATATTCATTTAACACAGCAGAAACCTGGTATCAAAAATAGTAAGCCCAAAGAGGAAAAAAAAATATTATTTGGCAATTAAGTGAAGTACTGTATTTCATTTAAACTTAAAAAAAGAGGTGTGAAGACTAGCAGGCGGTGCATGCTGCCATGAAAATTCAACCAAAACAGTTTTGAACCCTGATATCTGAAACATTTAAAGTCTTCACATAGCTCAAAGCCACAAAGAGTTGAGTTGTCTTGAAGTCCCCTCTGTCCTCAGAATGATTATATGTTTGGATTCTTCACACAGACAGACTGACTGACACTGTGGTAGCTGTCAGCCAGAGCTTTACACACAACACAAACATAGATACTCTCAATTATGTTCAGCTGTTGTTGGTTATGCAACGTGGGAAATAAAACCAGTGACAAAGTGTAGCTATCTAAAGCTTACTGAGGAGATGCATTTTCATTTAATCTAGAAGGCTTTAGTTACTTTTTACCATTAGCTTAAAGATTTATTGCAAACACTAAACACATATCCGAGTACTGTGCATAATTACAGTTTTAGAAAAAAGCATTATTAAAGGTAATTAATCAAATTGCACAATACCATATAAAAATTAAATTTATTAATACATTGGTAACAACATTGTAATAATAAGATCAACTACATAGCAATTTTCTGCATTTCTATGCTGTTCAAATGTTTGTCAACTTAAGAACAGAAAATAAAAGAAATTCATGACAATAGAGACATGAAAATACAACTCATCAAGTTTTAGACTATTAGATGAATTCGTAAATTTGTTAGCAATTTGTTAGCAATTTGATCAGGACTTTATAGGTTTATATTTAAAGTTAAGGCCTTTACACAAGCAACTGGGAAAAAATGTGGCATTTATTTTATTTAATCAAGCTTGATTTTTCAGATTTATTTGGATACAAATAAACAGATCTGACTACTCAGGCTAGTGTGTGCGTTCATAGCTCAAAACGTGCACTGTTACTGAAATGCCACAGCTAGAAACTGCTTTAGGTCAACTGGTTCTATGAAATTATTTCTCTGCCTACTCAGACGTGGTCCCAACTCTGCCAGCAAGAGGTCAAACTGCCCCAGTGACAACCTGAAATATGTATGAAAGCAGTTGTGATAGAGCTTCAGTTCCTAAATCACCCCATGAAATTATTCCTTCTGCTACCTTCTCATGAGAATAGGATAAAGCCCGAATCCCCCTTTCTTGTGCATTTTTTAACAATAAATTTCTGTAAAAATGCCATGTGTTTGATGTGTGCTTGTATATGTCACACGACAAGTTCAGATATGAAAACGTATACACGCAACACTTGTCTATAATTGCCTTTAGATTTAGGCTGGTTTGGCACTATGTGGTGATGGTTAAGGTTGGGGCCTAAGAGACTTGGGAATCTATCATTGTCGATAAATGTTTTCACAAACATGACAGTCTCAATGACTGAATCCAGGTTACAGCTTTCCATGTGCTTTTGCGCATGCGTGTTTGTGTGTGAGACAAACACAGTACACCACAGCTACATAACCCAGTGAAGGCTAGTAAGTTTTAGTTGGCTAAAATTCAGAAATAAGCTTCTGCACTGATTCATTTCTGCATCGCTTTTATTTATTTATTTTTGTATCTTTTTGTTGCTTGACCCTCCCTTTCGTCTTTCCCTCATTATATGATGCATTCCTCTTTCCAGCTCCCCCTCCCCCTCTCCCTCCCCTCCTTTGTCTGATTATACAGTCACTTCTCATCCTGCCAACTGATGGTCCAGTGCAGTGAGGCCCTCTAGCTACACTTCCTGTCCCTTTGATTTTCATCCACAGACAACAAAAAAGAGGGCACGCATCCAGTCTACATAGTACATGCAGCTATACACCAGTGCATTCATGTGTGATTGAACTGCTGTGCGGTGCTTGAAAACATCTACACATGCGTCTGTACATTTACTAAAGAGCCATCTCGTCATCCACTGGTCACACTGTTAATAAAGTCCTGTACGTAACTGTACTTGTGTGTGTCTGTGTGTATTCAGAGGTTCTGTTGGATTAAAGCTCAAAAGTTCAATTGCTCACAAAAAGCCTCCAGCAGCTAATTGGCAGTAATATATGTAGTTTAGACATGACATGCTGCTTCTTACAGACATTCTTTATACATTAACTTTGTGCAAATTTAAACTGTAATGTACCTATAATGGCATTGCCTCGAGACATGAACTTCATTGTGTACAGTCTTTACCATGTAAGAAAGTACTTGAATTTTTTGTTTCACTGAAATTAACAGTGTATGTTTACTCTCAGCTTCTTACAAAGGGAAACAGTTATTAGTGTGTACTCACTGAGAGCTGTGAGATCAAACGTGTTGGTTTCACTGGTTTCACTGGTCAGGTAACTTTTACTTTAAAAGCAAACTGTCTTCATGGTCTTCATTTCCATTTGACACTTTTTCAAGTGTTGTTACTGTTCTGTGGTTATTTATCAAGGGTTTGCTGTCAGAGCCTTCTATACAAACTAAAGGCAACCGTGGTAATCTGCTAGCAATCAAAGCAACCATTAGGTTTTTGGTGCTGTATACCCCTCTTTTGCATCCACAAGCAAAATCCAGCAATCACTCACCAGCCAGTTGAGGAGTAGTAAACAACTTCTTAGCAACTGCCATCACTCACATATTTGAATCCCTGGTTTTAGGACCCAGTGCACACAGTTTGTTTTCTTTTAGTGCTTCCTTGCTATTCAAAGAATTTAGTTCTCTTCTAGTTCTGTTCTTGATTTCAGTTTATATTGTATTCCTGGAGTCCCTCTGTGTCACGGTTCTGGGTTGGTGACCCAGTGTTTTGTGTTATTATTAATCTTTGATTTCATCCTGGTTTATCACTGTTAGCGTTTTGGTTTCTGTTTTGTATTTCTAGCTCCCTAAGTTCTGTAGTATTTCTTGATTTCTAGTTCTTGGTTTTTGTTCCTGTGCTCCTCATGTGTAGTATAGCTTTAATTCTGTCTTCATGTGCATTTTCAGGTTCCCCCGTCAGTCGTTGTGTCGCTCCTGTCCCTGTGCTCCATGTTCCTTCTGTTCAGTATCAAGTCCGTGCCTCTGTGCCTGTTGTGTGTTTCCTGTTTTATTGTGGTAGTCCTTGTCCTGTGTTTTGAGTTTTGCTTGCTCGCCCTGTCTCATTACGTCTGATTGGTCCAAGCTGTGTTTCCACTCGTTCCCCATCCTCTCGTTATCCTACCTGTATTTTATCTTCCCCTGCTTGTTGTCACGTTGCACTCTCATTATGCTGTGTGTTTCCCGCCGTGTTTCCAGCCATCACCAGGTTTATAGTTTCTGGTTTGTTTTGTATTTAGTGTTAGTTTTTTCCAGCAATAAAAGCTGCCGTTTTTTCCTCCGTCTTGAGTCCTGCGTTTGGGTCGATCATCCTGCCACACAGCACACGCTGACATTATGTACTCTCACATCCCTTTTGTCCCTGCGTCTGGTGCTGTCCCCTTCTATGTTTCGTGTTTATCTTCTCAGGTTTTCTAGATATCCAGGTTTTGTTCTAGGTGATTAGGGTTGTTTTCTCTTCATCATGTTTCGCCTGTGTTTTCTGTGCTTTGTCTAGTTTTCATCTGTTTGTGATTCCATGTTTTGTTACTTCCTGGTTTATGTTAGCAGTCTCTTGTTTCCAGTACTGTTATCTATAGTTGTCTTGTTATTCCTGATTTATTCCTTCTGTGTTTCGTTGTGTCACAGTCTCATCTGCATTTGGACTTTTGTCTTCCCATGTTTCCCTATCTAGCCATCCTGTTCTCCTCTATGTAAAGTTTATCCTTGTTCACCATTCAGTTGTTTCTGTCTGGTTTCTCCATGCCCAGTCTCTGTAGTTGTCTCGTAGTTTCTGTGTGTCTTTACCTTTTGTCTCTGTCAAGTTGGTATGTCTTAGTTTCTGTCCTGAGTGTTGTTTTGTCTCTTGTATGTCATGTTCAGTTTAACTTCCTCTGTCTCGTTATTCCTGATTTTTTGAGCATACTTTCTGTTAGCCATTTCCTCATTTAGACATCTGCAAGAACTAGGTACAACCTTGTGCCACTTTGTTACTGTCTGCTCTTTGTTTAGATCATAGAGAGGGGATAATACATAGTTATAAATTTTAGAATGAGAATATGTACATTATTGTCAGAGTAATTTCAATCACAGCGCAACGATCAAAGCTTCTAGTAAAAGTTTGGCTGACATGAGTCAGCTAACATGGAGTGCAGTGATAGACCTGCTAGAAGTGCCTTTCAATAAATAAAGATAATTAACAGTCTTAAAATCTTTCAGCAATCTTTGCTAACTTATCAGTAAACCTTTATTACTATTTATTAGTTTGTCTCAACTGTTCTTTAGCACAGAATTTAAAAAAAAATCTGGTTGTCGAAACTTACATAACACATTTTACATTTTATTTAATCATATTCCTTCAACATCGTTTCCTACGAATAATTTAATTTGACCTTCAGTGTGGTCTAAAAACTATTTTCACATCTTTTCATGTTTGACTCTTCCGTATAATATCAGCATCTCTTGATCACATTGTAAACTAGTGAAATGACATGACAAAGGATTCAGCTGAATAGCAGGATCCATTATAGGTTATAGAAACATAGAAATACAGATTTGTAAAACTGCAGAAATTCAAGTTTACTTACACACACACACAAACACAAACACAAATGCGCGTGCGGAGGTCCTTAACGTTGAAGTCCTCCTCTGTTTGTCAGCTGGGCTTCATTCACAAAACGTGGTTTCTATTTCTTCTTTGAAAAAATTTGAAAAAAAAAGAACCACTAACTTTGTTCTAAAGGTCTGTGTTTGTTTTTTCAGATCTGTCTGCTCTGTCTCTCCCTGTACAGTGAAAATGACTCCAAGCAGAGAGCCTGAAATTCAGGGATAGATTGAGTTACACTGCATCCCAAAGACAGAAGTGGCCTGCAAGGGATGGTCTGCCATGATAGTTGGCACTTGTTTCGATTTGAGCTGAACTTGATACCATAATTTAGACTTGCCATAAACACAGAAATGAGTCACAGACCTACTCTCCCTCTGAAATACAACCATGGGAAAATTGGGCATTTTGGCTGCAAGGGCTCTGACCCAACTGTAACATGAAATACACTTATGATTAGACATAATGTGTTTATCATTGCTTACACAAACTGATGGAAAGTATTTGCTTGGCCTTGCTCAGGCTGCCTGCATGTGTGCAGAGCAGAGGCATGGGAACAGGTATTAGTTTGTGTTAAGGAGATGGCTTAGAAATGACTTGCTGTTTAGACATGTGGATTATGCTGACTCTCTTTGTTCTCTGCTTGTGTTTCCTTGAAGGTTAGCATTTTTGTTGATTTGAAGATGAATGAACTGTCAGAATTATTCTTTCTGTCAAGCTTCAGATATGTAAGAGGCAGAATTAGCACCCAGATGCAGGAATCACAAGACAAGAAATGAGCTCAAACGTAGCTTTATTGCTGTTAAAAATGGGAGACAAACCAAGGCATGCATTGAGCAGGGCAGGAGCAAAAAAAATTGGAAAAACACACAACCATGAGAGAGGACACGACAAAGGGCAAGGGGAGACTTAGACATGAGATACACAAAGTAATGAGGCTAGGCAGTGGGAACAAATCAGGAATAACAAGACAAGAGCAGGAACTAAATACGAGGCACATGGTACGAGAAAATATCAAAATAAAACAGGAAATAACATAAAGGGAGCCACCTCACACACAGACAAAGTATTGGGGAATGTACGATCCAGGGAAAATCATAGTTTCAACTTTTAAAAATATAGTGGAGAATGTGTGTTCTTGTCTTTATCTGCTCATTACAGAATGTGTACCTGTAACGAGATCTTCTGATAAGTCCTGGCATCACCACAGAGCAAAGGGAGATTTGAGTAAAATCAGCTTAGCAGAAAGGTTTCCTATCAATCTGTAGACCTCAAGTGTTTCCACTGTGAGAGTTAACAGCACTAAGCAAACACAGGCAGAGGCTGAAGAATCTTTGACAACTTTTTTCCAGTTCTGTAGAACTAAAAACATGCTTTTGTCAAGCAGCCAATACCAAAGCCTGCAGATAAAGTCAGTGCAATGGTGTATTAAGGTTACTGGGTGCTGTATGACTCACAGAGTGTAACTCTCATGATCACAGAGGTGACAGTGGTGAAGATGTTTCTTAATAGACAAGAGTCTGAGTCTAAATCATTTAGAAAGCAGGGGAGCAGAGTTATCTTTAAAGTTCAGGCCTTCAGAAGTAATCATGATGATTATTGCATCACTTTAACGGAAACAGTCGAGGCTTTTGGAAATAAAAACTGAATTCTCCATGCAAATTTTAGAATTAAAAACCTGGCCAAATATCTGAAACTGAAGCGCTTCCTGTTTATCTTTGGGTACTTAACATTTGTATATGTAACATGTACGGCAGTATACATTTGGTCACAAATGTGATGTTTTCTTATACATATATTTTTCAAATGGTGATGAAAACATTGAGGGCTGGTGTCAGTGAAATGTGAGAAAAATATAGGGGATCAAGCATGACATAAAGCACGCTACAGTAGTCCTTTTTGTAGTCAAATATGGCCGAATGACCTACAATTTTTGAAGGGTGGAATTATGCACATTACTGTGGAGAAGGGGCAATAATGTGACAGTAAAATGCAACGATCTTCGTTTTATCCTCTGTATAAGATTTGTTAATTACAAGAAAATGGTAAAATGTTATTATGTCTGTAGTTAAAATAATATGTGTTATATATTACCCCCCAAAATATGATTTACAGTGATAAGTTGTACAGTATTATTGGAAACTTGTACAAAAATATCAAAAATAATATAATTATAAAACAGCAGCAAAAAATATTTATGAAAAATTAAGGTGGATTATTGGCAACACAGCGGGTTAAATGAATTATATTCATTCAAAGAAGTGATTTCTCATAGATGTTTATCTGAAAGTGTCTGTACTTGGTCAACTTGCCTCTTTTTTTTTTAGTGGACATACTAAGAGCTGCCGTCACCTCTCCATCATCATCATCAGAGCCTTCCTTGCTAATGTACTTAAGGAGCTACTAATAACCTTTTTCCACACTCAATCTTCTTTTCATCACACATTGGCTAAGGTGGTTAGCGACCGGAAACAGATCTGTTATGATGATAAATCACTTAAGCTTGTTTACATGCTAATGTTAGCTGTGTTTCCACACAAAGTGCAGATCACAAGTGACTTCAGAGCAGTGAAAGCAGCACCAGCGGCCTCACATGCTGGTCTCCCATCAGTTTCCCATTAAAGACAGAGCTTTATCCGCAATGCATGTGCATAAGCCACCAGAAAAAGCTGCTGTCCTCTCTGCTTGCCCAGCTCCAAGAGGCAGACATTATACTATAAATACAAAACAAGCGGAGCTTTAAGCAACAATAACTGACTGGGGCCACGATGTGACAATAATTTTAAGCGCTGTCTGAGATGAAAGGAGAGAGATTGTTTTACTTTGCATTGTTTTATTTTATGTCTATTGCCTGTCGCCTAATGGAATAGAATTCTACACGTTTGTCAGATTAGACTTTTTTACATTGTGTGACACTACAGTCCTCTGCAAATTGACATTAAATTATTATCTTCTTATACAAGAAGCTGAGAGATATAGCCTTTTTTCCCCAGTGACTCACCAACAGTTATGCTTGCTTGCACATGCTAAAAGTGACATCATAACTACTGGTGCACAGTCTGCAAACCAGTAAACATGGTTAAATATGATTGTCCTTTACCCATATTAAGACACACAATAGCTCTGTCAGAGAGACCAAAGGGCAGGAATTCTTTCACTCTATTAACTTGGACATCGACACATAGGGTTCCACTGACTTCTTGGTGCTCCTTTGATAAGGTTTCCTTTTTGGCAGAGCAACCAAGCCCGTAGCCATCAGCAGCAGCTGTGTTTTAACCTCAAAAGCTGCCTGAGTTCAGGCCCTGCTCCCTGCTCTCCTTCTCTCTATGGGAGTATCATGCTGCATTAGCAGCTGGAGCTCCAAGCTCCATGCTCTGGGGCATCAGTCACAGTCTCCACTCACTTCCGGGGGTCAGATATCTCAGACAGCCTGGGTTAGGAGGGAAAATGATGCTGGTACATCTGATCCCGTTTCTGTGAGTGGACTCTCACAGACCTGTTGTCATTTCCAGCCTTTTAAAGTCACTTATCCAGTAAAATTTAAAGTTGTAGGTGTTCAGCTTGTGTTGCACCTGGAAGATACTGACCTTCGTATGTCTCTGTATCATATAAAATTGTAGTTTTATAACGATGGATGGGGCTTCTTGTTAAATAGCTCCAGAAGGCCTTTCAGTCGGGCAGAAACGATAAATGATCTCACCTGACATGTATTAGATATAGTATTTATGACACCCTCCCCCCTAAAAATACACGACATCAGTTGTGGGTTAAACTGAAAGACACTGTTAACTCCGTGGTAGTTGTAACCTTTTAGCCTATGACTGGTCAAGAGTAGTAAACTGTCTGTGGTTCCATCCAGGCCTAAACAAAGCCAAGACCACAGCATTTTTCCTGGCTCACTATTTTTCTGTTATTCCTGATAAAAATAAAACATTTTAAAAAGCTACTGTTTCTACACTATAAATTTGATGAGGTTGCTTTACTCGAATGGGCAAAGCTGTTGCCTGAAAAATGTCAGTGACTTCTTTATTTTGAATGTGCAGAACATAAAGAAGGAATAGTTGAGCTTTGACTATAAGTTGACTCATGAGTAGTAATTTATTAGATAAGTCAATTTAAAGATTGATTTAGCCGTAAGTTAAAAGCTCTTCATAATTTAAAGTTAAATATAGCCTACTTTAAAAACCTTAGTGTAAGAAATATTATCTGTCTCAGGAATGGCAGCCTTTTAATAGCTAAACTTTGATGATATTTTTGGCAACAGAAACACAAACAATAGTAGAAATTGAATTAAATGCGCTTATTAAATTAAATGAGTGTAAGAACATGCAAAAAGCCAGTAGTTTGAAATTAATTTAAGTTGACACTGATGGTTAGTAATGCAGTAATTTAGATTTGTATTCTTTTCTTGAAAATGGGCAAATCAATGAGCCAACTTTTGATAAAATTAAACGAATAACAAGTGTTGGACCAAAAAATACATAAAACTGTGAATGAGATTGAAACAGCCCCATGGGATACCACAAATTACAAATTGTTTGTGAAGACAAAATAATCTCAACAAATCAGGGGCTGGTATAAAACCTGGAAATACAGGCTCTTGGCATATGAATGATGGAGGGAAATATCGACATGTAAAAGTAAATGGATTTTGGAAATGGGAAAGGAAGGAGGGAAACAGGACTGATCGTTCTTCTTCAACTGTGAAGAAATCTTCAAAATCTTGAATCAGTGCAGAAATGCTCTGTTTTCTTCAGGTGATGTAGCAACAGAAAACAAAACAGCTCCAAAATGAATCCTAAACCCCCACCTGTGATTCCTGCTACAGCTGTACAGTGATAAAATAGGGTTTACTTGTTATTTATGTCCTCTGCTTCCTCTGTAATAACCTTTAATGTGATTTCATTAAGAACTATGTGTCAGCTGAGATGATTTGCTGACAGGCTCCAGTTTCATTTACAATGCTGAGTGCTTTTGATCCTGTATTATAACATGGGGTTGGCCCAGGCGCCTGCTTGTCCCTGCTGTGGAGAAGATGTAAATAATCCACCAATAATCCGTAGTCCGTATCTGAGCGTCTGGACACAGTGTGTGCTGTTAAAGAGAGTCAGATCCTGTTTTGCTTCATGCCTCTTGTTCTCTTGGCATCATTAAAGGAAAACAATGGCATGCATGGTAAATAGCCATGGAAACACAGCGATTGCTGCAGCTAAACACCGAGGCCAGCCAAGGTTTTTGAGTCATGCAAGCCATACTTCCACACTGAAACTGCTCCCGCAGGCTGCATGTAGCACATTCGCCTTGACCTCATCTTGACATGCAACACACTTTACATACAGTATGTCTTTGGCCAAAACAATGCATGGAAGAGGGTTGAAAGATAAACACTCCAGCTCATAAATGCTTAAAAATCGACTTGCAAAGTCAAAATGTTACAGTACTTTTTTTTTTTTTTTTTGGGGGGGGGGGGGGGGGTTTTTTTTTTTGTTGGTGGGGGGGGGGGGGGTGTTTTTATTTTGTTTTGCTTGTTCCAACCCACTGCATTAAATCTGGCAGATGGGTTGGAAAAGCCGTTGAAGCCCTCTAAGTTGAACCGCTCCACCCATCAGTGCCATTCTACTCCAAGACCTTGATGGGCGACTGACACCTCCTTAGCACTACACCATTCTTTACTCATACACAGCTGCTGCCACCACATCTGGGAATGCTTCTGTCAAACCCAAAGACACAGACAGTGTGAGGAGGGAGATGTGATGAGACCTCAGTCTGACATCCTCCTAACCCTGTGATGTCTTCTGCCTATAATTATTGCTACATGAAGAGGTGTGTAAGTACTTAAAAGTACTTTTTTTGGAATTCATATAGTTCCATTAAACTTATTGACAGGCAAAAACTCCTTATTAGCTCAGATCTATTTTACTGCCTTGAGGTTTAAATATTGTTGATTTTGCAGCTGTAATTCTTTCTTGAATGATTGCTTTATGAGGCACATTGATGGTGCTCGGATCATAAGGTTCCCGGTGAACTTAAAATATATATTTTGCAGATGGGAAGTTTGAACAACATTTGGATGAAGACTTTTTCATTCAATCTCAGACAGAGTTTATATTTATAAAACCACTATTAAGTAATGCTACTCTATCTGGTCATCACAATCAAATATTATTTGAATCAAATGTGCCATTAAAAAACTGAAACCAGGTGTATGCTTTTGCAGATTTTAAAAACAATAGATGGGAGTCATGTAGACACCTACTAAACTCATACAACTCTCATATTTCAGCTCTCATTGCTGAACCAAAATTAAAGCAAATTTTACAAAGTCCCTTTATGTCTAAATTTATGTCTAAATAAACTAAAAGTTATTGTTTCATTTCATTTTAAAAAATCCAAAAAAAGGAACAAATAAACAAACAAGAGCAAACAAACGAATAAACACAAACAAGCAAACAAGCAGGCAGGGAACACGTACGGTAAGACATTTCAGTATTTACTAACTGACACACAAGGGCTAACCAGGACAAGACAGAACAGTTAGGTAGAATAGGCGAGGCTAATCAGGGATAACAAGACAAAGGAAGTAAAAATAAGGAAAAGTCAACTATGAGTCAAGACTCAGGATTATGGCACCTCTGTCTAGTATACCAGCCCTTACCTCCCCTACCATGTTTTGCATTTGGTTCCTCATCCTTGTAGAATCATGAATAAATTCGCGATTAGAAATTGAGTTTTCGTTTCCTTTTGTTGATTAGAGAGCTTATCTAACAATTAAGAGACCATAAAGGCTAAATTTGGTTTAATGTTTAACGCCTAATAGATCACACCTAGCAAGATAGACCAGAAAACAGCACCTGTGGCTGATGGACAGAAATACATTTTGTCCTTTATTTTGAATTGAACGTAGTAATTAAATCAATACACGTTGTGTTCTTAACTTTGTGTTAAGAATTTTGAAACTGATATTCTCTGTATTTTGTTTGGGTTTGAGTTTGGAGTCGCTCTCTTCAGCAGGCTTTTCTCTGCTGACAGCCAATCTTTAAATTTTCCTCTTGATGAATTATCCCAGTAAATAAATCTCAAACATTGAGTCACATTTTCTCTGAAGGTTGGCCAAACCATTGGATATAGTGTTATGAGTCTTGTGGTGTGAGAAGAAATGATTATTCACTGGAAAATAGAGTTGAACTGTATATAGTTCTATCTCAGAGTAATACATTGAAGTTTCTTTCTTTTTTCTTGTTTTTTTACAACCTTGTAAAAGTTTTCTAGGTGTATTAGGTTCACTTTTAAGGCTAGGTTTTCACTTTTTTAGTGTGAGAACAGTAGCACATGGCCTTCTCCTGCTTGTTAAGTTCTCTTAAAATTTAAGTGTAATATAATGTTTTGCAGGGACTTTAGTTTTGCTTACAGTATTAAGTACATTCACACTGAACCACAATTCTGTGGATTCAAAATTCATGACACTGTGTGTCCTATATAAAAACAACACTCCAGTATCTGCAGTTTGCAATAACCAGTGGTCTCTGTAGTTTAATGTTGTTTCAAATCATCCCATGAAATATTAGAGTGACAAAGAGATTACGTTGTGCTGGGAATTCTTTTTTTATTATTTTTTGTTTGTTTTAATTAATCCAACCCTGATGTGTCGAATCAAATGAAGACAAATTTAATGTCTTAAATATCAATATACCCACCACTTGGACTGAGCACATTCAAATGTAATGCACTGACATTAATTGAGCACTACTCTAGTCTTACTGACCACTCAAAGTGATTTAGACTACAAGACAGAGTTTACATACTTATTAATCATACTGAGGAAATCCACAGACTGACACATATATAGACCCCAGCTGGGGTTTGGGGCAGGAACCCTTTTGCTAACAGGTGGCAGTGCGCACTGCACCTCTCTGTATTGCTTAGTGTCTTTCCTAGTACGGTGAACTCAGCCACATATGTAATTGCATGTCATATGTAAAGAACCACTCTGCAGCATACAGCCATCATGCAGGTGTTATCTGGTTTCTAGAATGCTTCAAGCATTAATCCCTCTTTTTTTAGTCCATAATTTTAATTAGCTCCTGGGGATGTTTTTAGTGGCTCTCTTGATGATTTAAGTAGGTTTACAAATTATAATTTTTAACCACCGTGAAGCATGGACCATGGCAGCATAATAAACACAATCAGACATTCCCACTGCAGAGTTGCATTAGTGGGCTGGCACTGCCAGAGAGTATGGCTGGAAAATGTTGAGCTAGCTGGCATCAAGGAGCTCCTGTTACCGGTAAAGGGGGAAAACTCCCAATGGTCTGCCAATCCGGAGGACACACAAACTCATACACTCACATGCAACCTCCCAGTTAAACAGAGGGCAGAGGGTAGTAAACTGTTTTGCTTCCCTCCTACCATCCATGGTAACAAAACAACTTCTAATAGAGGCATAAGATTTTTTTAAGAAAAAGAAATGTGGAAAGGGACAATGAAAACATTTAAAATGGATCTTCTTCTCCTGTGAAATTTCAGGTCTTAATACTTTCTGATTCTAATAATGGGACTTTGAGTTTGTTCCTGACTCATGAAACATAGTGTGGTAAAAGTTGGAGGTGCAACAGCCTGGAAAAAAAGTTAGAATGTTCTCTTTTCTCCCCTCCTTCTCTTGTATTGGATTATGCTCTGATGCTGGAAAAGTCCTGGAGAATTAGGATGATTTCATTTCACGGGCATGCTGCTTTGCAATAAATTTAGTCTTTTTTCTCTGCATGGCCTCGGGTTTACATTTCTTCTCCAGTTCTTGTTAACTCCAGATTGATTTGCAGTGTAGTTGTGGCAGTCATGAAAAACTCTTATGATCATTTTGGCCTGAAGTGGTCATGTGCTTAATTTCTCAGATGTAATCTTTGTTATTTTGTGTTGTCAGACTGTCAGAATAAGATTACCACTGTCATCACTAATATATTTACTGTATCAGTAATATATTTCAGGTTTAACCTCTGTGTTTGCAAGGATTGATTAATGACAAATAGCTGTGAGTAGTGCAGTACACACATACGCAAGTATATACATAAATACATACACACACTCTAGTGTGCATCCAGGGTTTCAGTGTTCTCTCACACATGAATTCATAAAAAATAGACTGAAATGCTAAACTTATCTTCTTACGTTTTACAGTGCTCGTACAAAATGTTATTTATTTTTTATTATTGTCATCAATGAAAAATACACATTACAGTTATCTTCATTCTTATCTTCATTTATTATAACATTGTAACTGAAATAGGAACACTAAAAATAGAAACTCCATCATTGCCATCATTGCTTTAGTGATTGATGTGGGCCCTATGAGAAGCAGATGTGTGTGTTTTTACACAAATACTCAGCCATTTAGCGGTGTGAGCTGAGATTTAAGGAGAAAAATACGCTCCAAAGGAGAAGTAGAAACACATTACCTCAAACAAACTGTGTTCTTTTAAAATGAAGTGCACAAAGTCCCTGTGAAGTTTCAATAGCCCTGACTAAGTGATTTCATTTTATGTTCAAAGCCTTCAGTTATGAACATTCTGCATATAGCCGTCCCCTTTTTCGGCATAGATGTTGTGTGCATGTGTGTGTACACAATATATGTTCATGCATTCAGGCATATGTAATTTAATATGCAGTCAGTCAGTGTGGCACAGGACCATCTGAAGTGCTGGCATCGGACAGCCCTGCATGTGTGATCACTGTCTCCCACTTCAGCATTCCTCAGTGACAGCCGTGGGGCAAAGGTTTCTTTAAATAGCTTCTGGATTCAAGTTCACTCTGAGGCGTCTGGTTCTAGAAATTTTGGTAGAGCATTAGTGCCTCCCTGTGGTTTGGTACTTTCTGGTTCTATGAATCTGTTTTTAGATGAAAACTTCACTCCTGAGACTGCATTTTCATGTATTTATTCATTTACTGTTTTAATTTATTAGAGCAGACTTTTATTTTGCTTTATTAAATTTGGTCTTATATTGTTATAAAGTGAAAGTCCTACATGCATGGTACATATTTCAAAGGACACCCTTTAACTGCAAATGACCAAGTTATGCCTTTTTACGATTCAATGACCATGTAAATTTGAAATGGAATAGAAATTCACATTTGCCCCTATTGGGCTGCACAGCAGTGTAGTGGTTAGCACTCTGACCTCATAGCTTCTGTATGGAGTTTGCATGTTCTCCATATGTCTTTGTGGAAAGATATGCATGTTAGATTGTGGGCGATTGAGGATTGGCTGTTGAAGTAAGGTAGATAAGGCGCTTAAAGTTTCTAGAATAAAACACTGGATAAATGCACAGAGTGCTTGTAGTCTAAAGTGCTTTGAGTCAACTGTTATTTTTTGTGGAGCTTAAATTTGTATTAGTAGAGCACATGTTTTTGCATCACTTGTATTGTAAACATTCAGCTCTTGTCAGTACTGGAGAACATACAAAGAGTAGCTCATGTACAAATGCCCATATTCAGTTCAGTTCAAGGAGATTTTATTTTGATGTCAGGCTAATGTAATCCCAATTAAACTCCACACACACACAATCACAAGTGAAAGGATATTCTACAGCAGCTCAGTATTGTAGCAGTTATCAGCACACACTCACTCCTGTCTCAGATTCTTGTAATGCCTTTCTCGTGGTAAAAAAGGAAACATCCCCTCATCCTCCCCTCTCGTGCCACTCCTGAGCCCCTCTGTAACAAATCCACACAGCGAGGAGCTCATGTCCACTTTTTGTTTTGACCAGCACTCTGATCTTGCGCTTGTCTATTGAAGTGTACTAGCGGGAGAGATTAGAGCATTAGATTTTTGCTATACAACATCAGAACAGTTAGATTTTTCAGACAGGGCTTTGCTTCTCTGCAGTCCTGTCTTTTCCCACATTATGTTGTACTGAATGGGGGGCTGCGGTGCCCCCTACAAAGGAGCAGCCTGTCATCATGTCTAACTCTGGCTTCCGTGGTTACCGCACTATCTCACAGCACCTGAATGACCTGAAGAAGGAGAACTTCAGCCTAAAGCTGCGTATCTACTTCCTGGAGGAGAAGATCCAGCAGAAATTTGAGGAGAGCAGTGATGACGTGCACAAGTGGGTGAGTAAGAAAAACAGTCTGTGTATAATTTAACTGTGACACGCGCATGCAAGTTATTCCAAAGGTTCTGTACTTGCATGCACTTGATGTGGAGTTATATGCTATGCAAAGATATGCAGGTTTGTGTCTGACAGTAACTCATACTGACAGTAGGTCTCAGGCTGCTCCGCAGCAGTTCATTCAAACTGTCTGTCAAACATTTCTGCTTGTGAAGCTGATTTAGAGTGACTACAGTTGTCTCAGTGCTGCAGTCAGAAATAAAGGAGGGCCTCAACCTTCTGAGGCACCAAGGGTCACAAGAAAAGGGATTGAAATTGTTCACTCTCTCTGGCAGCAGTGATTAGTAACTAAATACTTAAGTACATTTTTATATATATGGATTTTACTTGAAGATTTGCATTTTGGCCCCGATCCCTAGAAATATTATTACACCCCCCTCCTTCCCTATCCCTCCCTATACCCTATGCCCTCACTCCCCACATCAATGTTTCTTGGCTATAGGACTTGGTGTTTACATTACAATATAAAGCACCCTGATAGAGCTGTTGTTGTGATTGAATTAATGTTACAGTGTCCAAAACTGTTAGATGATTTCATGGATTAGACAAGTGGTGAATTTTAAAATGTAATTCTCTCTATTTTTGTAATTCAATAATGATATATACTTGATACTAAAATAAAACTTATTCTGCCACTTCACAAATCAGTCTTTCAAAATAAAATAAAAAAGTAATTTCTTTTCATCTAATCGATCTGCATGAGAGCAGAGGGCTGTACATGATTCTGAAAACAGTGATCACTGTTTTCCACACCAGTCTTTTGTAATATATTTATGCTTCATCAAATATGCTACAGCCCTATGACCCACAGTAAATACTTGTCATTGCCGTTACCTGGCACCAGCGAGTATCTAATGCAAGTATCTATTAATTCTAACGTTATGTATAATTTTACAGCAACGTCAAAATCCAAAAAAATATTTTCTTGCAAAAAGAAAACCATCAATCCTGTAATGCATGACAATTTAAAACACAAAGAAAAAGTTAAAAACATATCGTCTGTGAAGGTTCTCAGTCATCCAGGTCATCGTAGTCAAAAGCATATCCACTCTTGAAATCTGTGCTTTCTATCTGAAAACAGATTCATTTAATTCTGTTCAGTTTTATTTGTACTCTCCAAACTCACAACAAAAGGTATTTGAGGGCATTTCACATTTTAAGGTAAACCTGATAGAGCAGTGAGTCCCAAAGTGTGGGCTAAGGTACTGCAGGTACCACAGAAATAACACAAATTCATTTTTAAATTACTCATAGTTACAGTTACATATTCATATAAGCGTATTTATTTATCTAAAAAGTCAATTAAAACTGATAATAGGAGGTGTTTAGTTTGTGATATTACTTATTACTCTGACCTAAATTTACTGGGTAACTGAGTAGCATTAACCATTTCTAACCAACAGTCTGTTCTGTTGATGTTTTTTGAATAAAAATTTAAAGTAAATACATCACTTTCTATTGTATTTTGATCAGAGCGAATATTTGGTGGGATTTTCTGTTGGGCTGCAGCAGTGTTAATTTTGGGAATTTTAAGAGCATCCAAATACTGTTAAGTATTTAACATATACTAACCTGGAATGAGGTTTTAATTCATTTCTCTCAGTGGAAGCTGCTCAGTATACCTAAAGAGAGCCACATGTCTGCTAGAGAATAATTGTTTCAACTGCCCTAACTGCTTGACCTGTGTTCCAGTGGCGGCTATAAACCCAATGACCCACTTCATGTTTCACTGTTTTTGTCGGTGCACAATATGCACGTGTGTATGTTGCATCTCTTTGCACATAAAAGCAACAACACTTGTGTCCAGCACCTGTGTTGTGTGACAGTTACTGCAGCAGTGCTGAACTGCAATTCCAGATTGGTGTACATAAAACATCAATCACTGCAGACGGATACTGTGAGTGAAGTGACGGTCAGTCCTCATCCAGTTGGTTCCTGCTTTAAGATTTAAAAGTTAAAAGTAGAGTTGTTGCTGGGTACTTGGGGTGGAGTGGTGGATGTTACACTTTTGGGGGTCAGAAGGAGACATATACAGCAGGTGCTCTTATTTCTACCACCTATTTATAGACCTACTGAGCTACAGAGATATTGAATAGCACGTGAGACATGGAAGCTTGTTTCGTGTGGCATACTACTGTACTGCTATACTGACTGAATGACAACGACTGCAGAAATAAGGTCAATTGATTATCACTGCTTCTGACTTTGGGGTTGTTTTTTTGTTTGTTTGTTTTTTAAAATTGGGTACAGCAGAGTAAAAAAGTAAAATTAAAATTCTTGAAGTCAGGGTAACTCATTTGCTTCACTTAGCTTCATGAGGATTGCTGGAGCCTACCAGCGACCATAGGGCGAAAGGTAGGGTACACTGTGGAGGGGTTGCCAATCTGACGCAGGGCTAACACAGAGAGATAGACAAGCATTCACTCTGTCATTCTCACCTATGGGCAATTTAGGATCATTAATTAGCCTGACCCCACTAATTGCATGTCTCTGGACTGTGGGAGGAAGCCAGTGTACTTGAAGAGAACCCACACAAAGTGGTCCAGCTCTTCCAGGAAAAGAATAATGTAGCGCCTAAAATTTAGTCTGGCAATAATATAAAGTCTGTCCATGAAATATGATCAGTGTTGGGCAAGTTACTTTGAAAAAGTAATTAATTATAGTTACTAGTTACTTCTTCAAAAAAGTAACTGAGTTAGTAACTGAGTTACAAGATTCTAAAAGTAATTCATTACTTGAAAAGTAACTATTAACTATTAACTATTAACTATTAACCCGCTGGGGTCCAGGTTATAATTGGCCATTTTTAAATACTTTTGATTTTCCCTCCACATTTTACCTTTAGAAACTATTTACTTTGCCTTGTTTGGCATCATTCTTTTCAGCACAACCTCGCGTGTCTGAATTTGCAGTTCTGTTTTCATTTTGACATACTGTATTAACACAATGGATCTAAAATCAGACAAATAAAATAAAATCAGAGTAGAAAAAATTATATTTTTTACTGTAACAACCACAAACATGTTTAATGATAAGATTTCATAACTTTAAATGCAAATATAAATTGTCAATTTTAAAATCATATGCACAAGTTTTCAAACAACAAAGTTATTTGCAGCCATTTACCTTTTACCCCTTTTTTTTATAACCATTTCAAACTATTTACAGAACAATCAGCTGTTCTACATTCAATGAGATGCCACACAAATTATTTGTGCCACTCCAAAAAAAATAATTTCTGTCCACTATAAAGGAGAACATCACAGCCTGATCCCTGCAGGTCTGACAGCAGCAGGTTTCTACCTGGAGACAGCAGTTGCCTCATTGTTCTGACACACAACACAAAACTATCCACAACACTACACACTAACTACACAAGACAACACATTAACTACACACTCCAAACACCTAAACGTCTCAAAACTTGCTCCGTCTCTTTCTCCGCTCTCTCTCTCGCTGTCACTCCTAAAACATCCTCTGTTTTTTGCGGTAAGCTGAACACAGCTTCAACCGTCTGTTTGTTGAAAAATAGTAACGGACCGCATTTTCTTGTTAGTAACTGTAACGGCGTTGTAACGATAGGAATAGTAATTAGTTAGATTACTCGTTACTGAAAAAAGTGACGCCGTTAGTAACGCCGTTACTTGTAACGCTGTTATTCCCATCACTGAATATGATGCACGTGAAATTTCAGACCTGCAACTTTTATTGTTTGTGCTTATCCGCTTCTATGATTTTCTTCCAGAATATTGAACTCAAGGTTGAAGTTGAGAGTCTGAAAAAGGAACTCGAGGAGAAACAAGAGCTTTTGGACAAAGCAAAGTAAGTATTTGCAAAATCGTACTTTTTGTTTCCAATGTTATCAAACAAATAATTCGCTAGCATCCTGTAACCATTTTAAAATTCAAAGCGGTTTCGAATACTCAACTACTTATGCACAGATTTGTTGAAATCCCTTTAGGGAAACCTCTGAGCGAAGCACAAAAACGCTCCTTTCATCACTAGTTTGTTTCCCATGAGTCCAACAGTACGTCAGCGCCAAGGCAAGCTCAGGACCCCACGGCCTCTCATCACACGCAAGCCTGCTGGCCTGTAGACTAACCTAGCTATCACAACACAAACTAAGCTCTAAGGAATGCATGGATTCAGCACGAAAATGCTTGTGAAGTCCCTCTGAGTTCTGGGATAGAGGACAAAGAGGGAAACTGACAAGGTGGAGAAGAAGTGAGGGTCTTACTAAGGGTGTTTTTTTGTTTTTTAAAGGGGGAGGGTGATTAGAATATGGGAGTAGGTTGAGTAAAGGGCAGAGGTTTTATGGTTTGCCGAGTTGGGAACTATATGAGCTCCAGCACCTGTTTACAAGCCAGCTGTCTCCCTTTCTTTCTTCAGCCGTTCTCCTTTCCAAACAATAAACTAAGCAGAATACTGAGATCAGGATGCAAACCTCAGATTACACCATTTAATGTGCATTTGATGCTTTTTTTGTAAATTTCCCTAAAGGGAAAGATGGTCCATGTTTTTCAGGAAAAGGCTGTCTTTATTATTTTCATTTCCTGTTATCACAGCACAGTTTGTTGCTGTTATCATGTGTGGATAATTTAGACAAGAATAAGAAAAGCCATTGCCATTGTCAGCCAAGGAGCTTATGTTCTTTATTCTTTTAATATTTCAGTTAGTTAAAGATTTATATTCCTTTTCTGGTCAAATTGGGCTTCATTATTTAATAGTACGGCTCCAGTTTAGGTGACAGCAAGTCAAAAGCATGTTACCTGTCAACGGCCAGCAGCAGCCCGTATTCAGTTTGAATATTGCTATAAATAGCACAGATCAGTGTGCCTTTTAATGGGTTGTAAAGTCTGTTTCACTGTAACATTTAACTTTTTGTTGACTGCACCATTACTGCAGAGAGAGTGAGAGAAAGAGAACAGGATGAAGACAGCAAAGAAGGAGCCTTTGCTCTGGGATTGATCGCTAACAGCTAGCCTGTAAAACCAGTGTGGTATATTAAAATCATTGATTATTCATTCTGAATTATTCTTAGACACTGCAACAGGTTATCCAATGAATTATGTTGCTTTTAAAGACAAGGTGTGCGATTTGAGGTTTGCAAATAGTACACATTAGATTCTTTGAGAACAACTTAGGAATAGTATGTTGGCCAAGATGGGGCTTGAACACCCAACCTTCTGATTAGCAGGCTTCTGCTAGAGGACCCGAGCTCGAGGATGATGCACGTACCATTGAATTTTTACTAAGCTGTGGTGTGGTTAGGAAGGTTGAATACGTGTGGGATTATTTTATTTTAGTACTTCCTGTACAAGTTAATCGTTATTCATTTCAACTCATACAGATCGACGGCAAAGGGCCTGTCTAATCAAAATGAAACAGAGTTGCAGCGGCGTCTGGTGGTGCAGCAGGAGGAAATCAACCACTTACAGGAAATCATGGCAACCAAAGTCCGGCTACTACAAGAGGTACAGATAGTAGCACTGGCTAAGCAGTTCCATGGTACTAACAGGCAAAAGGAGATTTATGCTGATGAGAACATGCATATGTTTAGGAGGCTGAGCTGGCACGAGTTGAGGCTGAACGGATGGCCTCACTGGCAAACACCGAGACCCAGCGCTACCTCACTCTTGAGAAACAGATGTTGGAGAAGAGTCAAGCCTCTGGTGGAATACTCAACTTGCAGCCACTGACAGACAAAGACAGGTAATTTAATATGTAGCTAACCACAGACTTGCAACCAAAATCCCAGTTTGTGTAAAACAGCTTATTGCACTGTACATTATGAGTGCATTGGAGTTTTTCAGAGGGGTTTGATGAACCTCACCATATGTTTAATTTTATTGATTTCACTTTGTTTTTTATCATTGTGGCAAATCAGTATTTAGTACAATGAATGAAATACAAGTGCTGTGCTAGTTTTAATAAATAATTAATTCATAAAAACAAATCATTGCACAGTGTATGATTTATCACCTGAAAACACCAGCTTTTCAATTTTTGATGTGACTGCATTTTGGTGGCACATAAATACCTGTGCATAATGGCACAGTGGTTACCACTGTTGGCTCATAGCAAGAAGGCCCTGTGTTCAACTCCACCATCTGGTCGGAGTCTTTCTGTGTGGACTTTGCGTGTTCTGGTCTGTCGCAGACAAGTAACAGATTGGTGATGTGCCATGCCTCTTACCTCATATCAGCTGGGGTAAACTGCAGCTTTAGCTACATTAATGCTTGTCTCTGTTTCTTCTTTTTATCAGAATGATTGAGGAGCTGACACAGGACAAACATTCACTGCATCTTCAAGTCAAAGAGCTTGAAGTGAGACTTCAAAACCCTTCCTCTTGTCTGCACAAAGACGAAGGAAAAACTGAGGTATTTTCATGATATTCCTTACATGAACATAAGAGGGTGAGGCGATCATGCACGCACACCCTTAATATTGAAAATATTGTTATACTTTATTGCTATAAAACTGAAGAAGAAATGACAGAGTTCAGGTGACCCTAATAAGTGATTTATTTTCCTATTATGTGCAGCTGAAAGCACATAGTGATTATCTGAGGTATACTAGACAGGAGCCCCAGTGCTGCACAGTATTCACGTCAGTTTTATTAAGTCACTAGAGCCCAACCAGTAAGAAAGAGACATTAAAGAAAGTATTATGGGTACAATCAACAAGCTGTTTATTTATCTAACTAACTTGAGAAACACCTACAGTTAGTAAAATATGCCTAAAATATCCTTTATTTTTAACAACTAGTTACAAAAAAAGACATTTAATTCTTTTATGTTTTAAATAATTCTGTTACTTATTTCTTTCAGTCTCTATCAAATAAAATAATTATAAGATGTGATAATCAAAATAACTTTTGCAGACTTACATTTCTGTGCTATTTCAGAGGTTTCTTGAAGGTCTTTAAACTATGTTTTGACCCAGAGTCCCTCGTGTATATTTACATAATTTATGAGGAGTAAACCAATAGCCTGCTGCTCCTTACTTTTCACATCAGCAGTACACCGTCAGCTGTAAGGGTATAGCTAGATTTAGAACAAAGTGGAAGAGAAGACCTTAAGCGCACATATCCAAGCAGCTAATTACCTGTGGTGTCACGGTCTTTGTAAGTGATACTCATTTTCTGTGGGTTGGACCAGGGACAGCTGAGGGAGTGATCTGGAAGTGGGTTCAGGGCAAACCAAAGAAGCACAGATAGTTGACCCAAATGCAGGACAGAGCAGAGGCTTAATTTTGGGGGTCGACCTGGTGGCAGAGGAGATGGAAAAGATTCTAACACCAGTATAGGTGTTATCCCCACTGGAAGGCGCGCAGGAAGCCAACAGTGGAGGAGGAGCTTGTCAGGCGGTCAAGGAGTGAGACGATAATGACTATGGCAACATTGGACCCTCTGGCTCTGGCTCTGGCTCAGGTAACTTGGGCTTTGGCGGCAGAAGTCCAAGATCTGAGTCAGGAAGCACCAGCGATGGGAGATTCTCTGGAATCTTTGCCAGCGAAAGAGGAAAGAAAAATGCAGGACACACAGACTTGACAGGCTAGATTCTGATAGCGCCAATCCATCCACCTCAGAAGAAAGGGTTGACAGGCTGCAGGCAAAAAACAAAGTCTCAGAATTAGCCAACTTAGGAGCTCTGCACAATCTTAGGGTTAGCTGCACACAAACAGAGCAACAGGGTTTTGTTTATAGCTCTCAGTTTCACTCGAGCTGGCTGAAGGACCAACAACTGCACAAGAGCAACAACTGCAAGAGTAGTCCACAACCAGCTGTTTGGCACTGTTCCTTGGTGACAGTAAATGGCTACAGTTTGTAGATGACTGTCTGACAATTGCACTGAGGCTCTGTGTAGGATCAACACACAACCTTGCCGACCCTTTACTGTGCTGCTTGTCTCAAAACAGGACTTGCCTCTGAATTATATCACAGCATTACAACTATCCATATTTTTTCCATTCATATGGTCCAATGGCATTGAATATTTGGATATGGAATATTAAATATTTTCCAACGTTTTTTCATCTTTCAAAAAAATCCAAAGGTCTTTTGCTTAGTAGACGGACTCCAGACATTGACTGTGATCCAGACACGCGTGCCAGTCCTGGTCTAAATTCTCTGCTGGTTGCCTCAACCCCCCTTCTCATCTTCTGTCACTTTGCTCTAAGTGTTCTGGCTCAAACAGCAGATAGGTCAACCCAGTAAGATATGAAACTGTTTTTATATCTGCATGTGGGTCAGTGGAACATTGGCACGGTAGACAGCTCACGCCACCATGAAGCTAAAAATATGTGCACCTTTTTAGGACCATGTAAACCCCTGTATGCTTGTGTTTTTCTGCTTGCATTTGAATAAATGTCTCATTTTTACCATCTCTACTTATTTTTCAACAAATACTGTACTTTGAACCTGATGCAGTTCCTAAAATATGCAGTCTGAGCCTCAACACACACCTCATCAACAAATAATGAGGTGGACGAAGGAGGTGTTGATGGGGATAGCTGTCTTTGTAGCTCAAAATCAAGGTTTTGACCTGTGAGAGCTAAAAAGTAGTAACATGAAACCATGTTGGTGGTTTATGTGTGACATTATTGCACTTGTTTCTTTGCAGTGTGAGCACGAGTGCACAGTTCATGCACAGATGCAGGTAGGACAAAACTTTACTTGTGAGATCTTTGAACTTTTACCCACTGCAGTATTTTCTGCATTTATATTCTGATAGCTACCCAATCTCACGTCTACATTTTTACTGGCAGCTTTTGTTGGTGGTGTGCATCTCAGACAAGGAGGCTTCTCCATTCATAGACAAGTAGCTCCACCTTCTGTTACTTAATCCACACTGCACATACAGTATGACTGTAGCATCAGATTTAATACTCCTCTCATTTTAAACACCCAAGCATATATGTTCACTGCTTTCACTGCTTGTTTAGATAGTAAAATTAGGGTTTAGCAATGTCATAATTTAAAACTGAAGTTTCTACACCTGATATTTTGTCATCATAAAAGGTCCTGGTAAAAGAAAAATACATTCAAGACTATTGCACATTTACCCTTTAAAGGGTAATATAATAATCACGTTCATAATTAAAATAAAACAAAAACATTTTAACTGTTTGAAAAAAAATTTTCTTGTCAAACACTGACATGAGTCCTAGTTTTCTTCCCTATGATCTGAGTATATATTCCCCTTATCCACCTCTGGAGTGGCTGTAGCTGAGGTGGCAGAGCTGATCACGTATCACTCAGAAGCTCGTGATTCAGTCTCTGCGTGCGCCAGTCTGCATGCCGAATGAGTGTGTGAATGTTAGGTAGAAAAAGCATAGAGGGGGGAAAAGTGTTTGTGTGAATGAAGCAAGTTGTGTAGAGAAGTGCTATATAAAAAACAGTTTTAATTATGATTACATTCTAGTTTTCACTGTTTAGTTTCCTAGTTTAGTATTTCCACTGTTTCCTAGTCTATTCATGTTTCTACTTCTCAGTTCCTTGTTTCATTTGGTTCCCTTTCATGTCCAGACTCGTCTCATCCCTGTGTCCTCCCTAGTGTCCCATGTATGCAGGCAGTCTCGTCTCCTCTTTCTGTCTGTGTGTCGAGTTCTATACTTTCCATCGTATTTTGCCAGTCCCTCATCTCGTGTTTCTTGTAGTTGTCTTTGGCCTCTGTCTTTCTGTGTCCAAGTTATATAGTTATTTCCTATCCTGCTTCTTTTGTCTCCTCTTTGTCAGGTTCATGTGTCTTTGTCTCTGTCTCACTGTTTATGCTTCCTCTTTTATTTTGATAGCCTGTGTCTCTTGTGCGTTCAGTTTTGCTTCCCCTTCTTCATTACTCCTGATTTGTCTCTGCTGTTACCGCAGCTGTCTCTACTTCCCTAATCACACTCTTGTATGTAGATAATTTCTCAGTCTCCCTTTGTGTCTTGTCAGAGTGTCGGGTCACCGTCCATCTGCAGGTCCCAGTTATTGTGTTTTCCAGCCTTAGCCCTATTTTAAGTTCCAGTCAGTTTCTGTTTCACTTACTATTGTATCCTAATCTTCAGCTGGAACAAAGGCTTATGTTTCTCTTTCTAAAATTAGGAGGCACAGTTCCTTAAAGAGCATCAGCAAGGATCAGTGTCAGTGCAGAGTCATGTCATATGTGCAGTATATTTCTGCAAATATAGTCTCATTTTCCTCATCTGTACCAGTTATGATTAAATCATTTTTTCCTGGCGGCTCAACACACAGAAGGAATCGGTTGTTTAACTAGCACAGCAACAACTGACACATCTGAGAGAGAAAAATTGGGCGGGGATATCTGTTCTGTCTGCATCAGTGTTCATTTTCTGCTGTCACCCTTTGGTATTTCTGCCACTTAGAAAAAAGTAAACAGCGGGTGCAGTCTGTCAGCACTGTTTGGTACTTATCTCTGATTAGGATTAATGGATTTTTGATTGCGTGCCTCATTCTAGCCGATCAGTTTTTAGTGTTGTGTCTCTAGTGGCTTGTAGGGTGACAAATGTAGATGCAGCAAGGGCCAAAATAGAGTTCTGTGTTGGCCCACACACTCTGAGGAAAATAAATCACATGTGAGAGCAGTTGTATCAACAACACAGCTAGCCTGCTTCAATAAGGAAAGATGGATGATGCTTTTTAAGTGTGTGTGTGCGTGTTGGAGGGGCTTCTTTTAAGAGGAGGACAGTGGGCTGCTTCTTGATTAAAGTGTCATGTGATTCACTGACATCAATTCCAGAGAAATAACAGAGCCCATTTGCCTCCCTCCTTTCCCCCTTCATGCTGTGTGACACACATATCAAGGCCAGACTGGGAGTGTGTGCCCCTGGGAAAGGCATGAACTCATTCCATGCTGACAATTTAGAGATTAGATTTAGATTTAATGAACCTGATGGAAAACACACAGGGCTAATTTTATTGACACATCCAAACACACAAGCTGGAAATGAAAAGTAAGATTTTTAATTAAACAAGCGGTCACACCCTGATTTAATATGGATGATCTGAAAGGGAATTAGCAGAAGGTTTTGCACATGGAACATCATATGTAGTGTTAGTCCTTGCTACTGCCATTTGATTGCTTGTAGATTTCCACGAACATGATTAAAAGCCAAATAAAAACGGTAAATGACATTAAGATTTTCCGAGGGGAAATCCTACCTTATTTAGTTTTATATTTCGTCATTTTGAACATGGAGAGATCAAAATATCATATTAAAACGTTTGGTTATCGTTCAAAAAAAAAAAAAATCTCTTTACAATACAAATGAGCAGCGACTACGTTAAAATTACTAATATTTTATGACTGGATGACTTTACATTAGTAATAACACAATCAAAATAAACTATTTTTGTAAGTGTAAGAACAGACTGTTTACCTTGCATCTGCACTGCAGTTTTACTGTTAACATTTGTTAACATAGGAACTTTTACTTACAGAGAAACATAAATGTTTATGTTGACCATTCCTCTATGTTGACGGTTACGGTAAGAGTGAGTGAGGCCTCATCTTTTGCCTGAAGAAATCCAGAAATTTCATTTGAAAGACAGTCACTAGATTTAAAGGGAAGGGCTCACCAACCCCACCCCACCGTTCAGCCGAGCCAAGAAAATGGTTCAGTCCTGCCTTCTACACGAGGTCCCACTCTGACGCTGATAATATGGACTGGGGGGGGAATTCATTTATTAAAAACTACTGGTTTAACTACACATATCCAGGAGATACATTTAATATTACATCAGAGTACAGAAAGACACCAAAAAAATAATTTGGCTTGATTTGACTGTGTTAAAAAAAATTTGATGGGCTTTTGGTGTCGAAAAGAAATCAGTAGTGAAACTCGTTGCCGTCGTAGTCGCTATTACCAAAGTTGTACTGTGTCCATAGCACATCTGTGGCCAGATTAATTGAGTAAAGTGGACTAGTGTCACAAGAGGGAAAAGGCAGATTTCCCCGGGATTGGCACACCAGATTATTTCGAGCATCAGAGTGAGACATCCTCTCTTTGACACACGATCTTCGGTTTCGGTCCGCGTTGCCTCGTTGTCTCGTTTTGAAAGCACCCGGACGATTGACAGCCTCCGCTGATGTAGTGGACACAGCTGAACGGGGACGCAGACGGGAGCCGGTAAACCTTGGAACATCCAAATCGCTGACTAAGGAAGGAAATCGCGTTTTGTTTCCGTGTTCGTTTCCGGTTGTTACCTGGCAGCAGCTGCGGCAGAGAGATGCTGTCATATAAAGAGACGTCATTGATTTCAAAGGCAGAAAAAAGCCGCTGTTGTGACACACTTAACGGGATCGTTCAGGTGGAAACGGCAGGGTTGAAATTCAGCGCAGGAGTGAGATTTGAGTAGACGTCTGTGCTTCCCCACCAAGGAAGTGAAACCCATGACAGAGAAGATTCATTCACATCCGCTCCGAGGGGAAATGTCTTCGGCTGAATTAAAGGCGCTGATCACGTTGCTCAGACGTACCAGCCCGATCGAAAGGTTTGAGTAATCAGGGAAACGTGGCCACGATGCTGCTGCAGTGTGTTTGTCTCCATTAACGAGTCTGCCTTTATTTGATCTGACAAAACAGATAAATGAAATGTCTGAATAGACTGCCACCTCTTTGTTTTCCTGCAGTATCATAAAACATTTCTGCCCAAGATTCACTTTGGTTTAGATTTGACTCTGGACTCTGAATTCATCTTCCTCCTTTATCCATGTAATGGATAACTTGGAAAAACACCAAATGATAGTAGTTCGGGAGAGAAGCATCATCTTTTATCCAGCCCTGCAATGAAATTCTTACATGCATCAAAAGGAAGTGACTTTTAAAGCTCTCTTGTATTATCCGTTCGCCACGTGTTGTGATGCTAGATGTGGTAAAGATGAAGGAGACTTGCAGGATCTGTGCCCGTGAGCTCTGTGGCAACCAGCGCAGATGGATTTTCCACCCAACAGCCAAGCTCAATCTGCAGGTGCTGCTTTCCCACGCATTGGGCCGTGAGCTGACCCGGGATGGCCGTGGTGAGTTTGCGTGCTCAAAGTGCACCTTCATGTTAGACCGCATGTACCGCTTTGATACAGTGATTGCCCGAGTGGAGGCATTGTCTCTGGAGCGTCTCCACAAGCTACTCCTCGAGAAAGACCGGCTGAGGCAGTGTATTGGAGGCCTGTACCGGAAGAACAACTCAGAGGAGTGCAGCGTGGTCCCCCCTCCATCCAGTGTCAGAGTCGTGACTGAGATGGCGTCTGAAGACACTCCTGTGGTGGATCTGTCATCACTCCAGGATGTAAGATACTCCGACATGATCCAGGACGATCTTACCTTCTCCGTGTATGAGTCATGGGCTGATAAGGAATACCCTACCCTGGACCATCATCACCACCACCACCACCTCCACCAGTGCACAGGAGCAGACTCCCTCTCTGGTCACAAGCAGAGGCGATGTAGGGGTTGTGCTGCACTTCGAGTTGCTGATTCTGATTATGAGGCTGTATGTAAGGTTCCTAGAAGGCTCGGGCGCAGAAGCACATCCTGCGGCCCAACTACCCGCTGCTCAACAGCCACACAGGAAGTGGAGTTTGTGGCCAGAAGCCCTGGAGCTGATACAGCCATCACCTTTGAGTCACCTTCTGCTGGGATGGAACCTGAAAAGACCATTTGTGAGCAGAAGAGTTCCAGTCCTGCATCATCTGTGGAGTCTCTCAACACCACTGTGGACATCAGTTGTCTTCCTTTAGATCATAAAGAGAAGGAAGAAACTGACCCAGAGAAAGATGGAAGTGAGGCAATGGTGAGAAGAGACATTCAGTGGGACAAGACCCCATGTGAGAGCTTCCTGTCTGGGTTTGAGATGATGCTGACCCTCTTGCGGGGTTGTGAGCACCGGCCAGTGAAATCCCGAAGGGGCAGCAAGATCCCAGTTCTAGTCAAAACCAAACCGGAGCGAGGCCTGTCACTGCCCCTGCACCTATCACTGAGGTTGCCCTATGCAGAGACAGCAGACTGTGACCTGCACACCCACCACAGTATACCAGAGATCGTGACCCCATGTCCCCAACAGGAGCTCCAGGCTGAGCTGGAAGAGATGGAGGAGCAGTGGATGGATGATTATGTTCTGTGTGGGCCATTTCAGTTTCAGCAGGTACATCAGAAGCCTTGGATACTGGATGGCCTTTAACGTAGCTCATTCAATTTGCAGGATTAATAGTTATAGCTTTTTAATGGGAAGCATGTTCCAAAGCCTAAAGATCTGGGTGCCTCTCAGGCTTGAGAAAGGTGCAATAGTCTGTGGGGTTGCACTTTATAAAATACTTGTCAGGGTTGGGTTGCTTTAAAATCTTATTTACAGTCAAAGTGCTGACTTCTTGCAGCTGTAAACAGCCTTAAATTAGTTGCAAACTCTAAAACACACTATATATAAATAAAAAAATATAAATAAATATAATATAATAATATGGAGAACTTTGTAGGAAGATTATAGGTAGTAATTTAAAACCCAGGTGTAATCCTATTACAATCACTGAAGTTATTTTTTTTATCAAAAAAAGTGAGTACAAACTAGGGGACAAGTGTCAGATTTGCTCCACATTAGAATCAGATGTAGGGGCGTCAGAATAAAGCGAACTATTTCTGACCAGCATCCACACTGAGTGAGGTCAGACCCCTCTGAATCTTCTCTTGCTTGTCTCCTCCACTGCTGACAAAGCTGAACACACTCACCGCCTTGATTACCCTCAAAGGAAGCATAAATAACCCTCTTTTACGGTATCTTAGCGACCCTTCCATTGCTATGGAAACCGTTTCCAAGGTCTGCAGCCATCGCTCTGTAAAGGCTCTTCTGTCTACTGCAGCTTCATAACTTCTATTGTCATGTTAATGAACAGTTAAAATGTGGTTCAGTCTGAAAGGAGCGTACAGACACACAACAGCTATGTGATAGTCTATTATTGTCAAACATATACGGCTATTGTAATGCAATACACAAAACTGCACAGTGCACACATTAGTCCAGGAATGAAGAAACAAATATGTCATTCATAGAACTAAACTCTGGATTATTTTGCTGAGATTTCTGTACCCTTGTGGTAAAGTACTCAACGTGTAATATCAGCAGAACTGTTAGAAGCTTTCTGGGTCTTGTTCTGGCTCATCACTCTCTGGCCTCCAAAGATGTAGAGCAGCTGTCTTACAGTGCGATTTATGACTAGGTTCATACAAAAATAATAATAATAATAATGGATTGCATTTATATAGCACTTTTCGAGACCCTCAAAGCGCTTTACAATTCCACTATTCATTCACTCTCACATTTACTCACTGGTGGAGGCAGCTACAGTTGTAGCCACAGCTGCCCTGGGGCAGACTGACAGAAGCGAGGCTGCCATATCGCGCCATCGGCCCCTCTGGCCACCACCAGTAGGCGGTAGGTGAAGTGTCTTGCCCAAGGACACAACGACCAAGACAGACAGAGCTGGGGATCGAACCGGCAACCTTCCGGTTACAAGATGAGCTTCCCAAACACACCCCCCCAAAAAAAATACTGTTTTCTGAAGCAAATACGAGGCTCACCGAGTCAAATCAGGAAAATATCTTGTGATTTTTTTTTTTGTTATTTGATACTTGCTTACTACAATACAGAATGTCCAAAGGCTCACAAATGGGGAATTCTGTTGTTAAATTCCTGACTACTGAGACCATGTTTGTGGGGGGGGATCTGCTTCACATTTATTGAAAGGGCCTTGGAAAAGTATATTTTAGTGTATGTAGGATTTGATTAATGGTTTTGACCAGAAATCAGTGTTCAAATGTTCCCGACTGTTGTTTTAAAACACATTTCAGAAATGAACTGGGGATGACACAATTTCTAAGCCCCTACAAGTATCTTATTCTGCATTATGTTGCATATCAGATTATTTAATTCAATCAGACAACATAGTGATGTAAATATTAGCCCCATTCTAGTGTAATTCGTTAATATATAGAAAATGAAGCGATCGTTCCTCTGGTACAAATCCAGTTGGTTTACGCTTTCTTTCTTTTCACCACACTGCTTGACACAGTGTTGCTCTGGGACACAGCTGAAATGACTGTAGAAAAGGCTGCGCACAGAGCTAATGTCTCCAAGGGCTGAGTGACATCACATCATTACAGTCTCATAAAAACAAAAACAAGGAAGTCAACAAAATGCTGCTATGGCAACACCCACTTCCAGAGGAAGCCATCCGACACCAAGCTGACATCACTTTCCACTTTCACTCCATCATCCACACAACAGCTGCAGCAATAATAAAAGACTGTGTTTATCTGGAGGACTATAACTTTTAATCCTTGGTTAAGAACCAAACTTTAAATTTAGGTTTGTCACAGCTCATAATAACCCACAAGTATACATTCGTAACATGGGATGCAAAGAAAAGCAGACTAATCAGACTGCTACTATAACGTTGTAATCAACAAATGTTAAGACTTAACAACTGTATTCATCAATCATCAGTATTATGATAAAAATGTACTGTTTCATCGCCATACCTCATCATAATCTACTAACACATTCTCCTCACTGGCTAATCTGTCATGCGTCCTCCTGTCTCTTTTTCAGCGATTGATTGACAATCAGCAGGGTCAGCTCAGTTATTATGAGAGTGCTGCAGGTCAGTGTGTTGGCGAGCTGCAGAAGGCCCAGGATCAGGTGCGCTCACTACAGGCCAAGATCAGAGAGAGCGAGACGAGGAACCAGGTACAAAGACACCAGTCTCCAAAACTACAGCTTCATCTTCTTTTTGCCTTCATATACTTTGAACTTGAAACATGACACTGTCAAAATATCCACTTGTACAGCTCTTAGGAGAGCTGAAGCCTATCCCTGCTAATATTTGGCCAATGGCAAGGCACACCCTGGACAGATCGCTGGTGTTTTGCAAGGCCAACACAGACAGACAGTCATTCACACTTACATTCATACCTACAGCTAGTTTAGAATTGCTAATGAATCTAACATGCATGTCTTTGGACTGTGGGTGAAAACATACAAACACATGCCGTAATATATTCCAGATAATGTGGAATTTTGTTCTGGGTGTTTGTGTGTATGTAGAAGCTGCAGGAGCGTCTAGGTGAAATGGAGCTTGAGCTGCGATCGGCCCAAGAGGATGCCCAGCAACAGGAGAGAAATATCCAGAACCTCACTGATACTGTAAACTCCAAACAGGCAGAGGTACAGTAGTGATAAATAAGGCTTGATAGTAGATAAAGGAGGGAATTCAAAATCTGAGCATTGCAGAGAGAATGAAAGTAAGGTCAGAGGTGGAAGTGCTGAAAACCCCACAGTTTCACACATGAATTGTGCCTTTGATTGTGCAGGTTGCAGAGCTGTACAGGGTGATTGAGGAGCAAAATAAGACACTGTGCTCACTCAAAGAGCTTGCCAACCGCAACCAGCTGCAGCAGCTGCAGGTTGGTCCTCCACACAAAGCACAGTTCTGTTTTATTAATTACCAAGCTGCCTATCTAAAATAAGTTTTCAGCATACAATAAAAACACGTTTCAGAGTTGAGTTGAGTTTCATTCCTGTTTGGTTCCTCACCTGCCCTTTATGTCTTTCTTTCTTCCCTGACTGGTTTTACTTGCAGGCGTCTGGTGCAGAGACTATTAGAGGTCAGGGTGAGGTCCTGGCTCTGCAGGCCTCTCTGTTCCAAGCTCAACTGGAGCTGCAGGCTGGACAGAGAGCCCAGTGTCAGGCAGTCAGGACTCAGGAGGACCTGAACCGGGCCCTGGAGAGACTAGAGAAAGAGCTGCAGGGGTCGCTGGAACACAAGAGGGAGGCAGAGAGACACAACCAGGTGAGAAAATGACTTCTTTTTTTAATGAGGGTGTTTTCGTCATTCTTCTTTTCTTTGTTTTAATTGCATCGTGGTTCTTTTCACTTTATCGTGTCGTGCATGCGCGACACTCAGGAGCTGCAGCTAGCTCTAGAAAAGGCTCGATCAGCTCTCCAGGAGAGAGAGGAGCAACTGAGAGAGGGTGAGCGAGAGAGACAGAGAGAAAAGGAGGAGAGAGAGAAGATCATCGGCGACCTGAAGGCTTCCCTGAAGACCAAAGAACAGCTGGTGGAGGTTGGACACAATCAAACAGTCTGTAAACAGTAAACAAACCATCATGTTCGACGATAATAAATACAAACAGATCTCATTCTTGTCAATATTGTATAATAAACACAGAAGTGCACATGACTAATGCTTAAAATGCTCCGCATCTGAGCAAAGAACGACAAAACTAAAAGTAAGATGAGCTGCAGTTGCTCTCACAGCCCCTAGACGCTTTCTGAAAACTTCAGCTCCATTCAAGCTCTATTTTGTCTTTGTGGATAAGTAGGATTGTAATTACTCTGCAGTTGACGGTCTGTTTGCTGTCCAGCAGGACTGCTGTGAGTTCCTGGAGGATCCAACGGAGAAAAGAGACTCTGTGCTTCAGAAACTTCGCCAGCGTATAAAGGAGCGAGACAGAGCTCTGGAGGTAAACACAGCAGTACGCTCGCCAACACATGACAAAAGCCAAAACAATTAGACCAACACAACATGTCCTGTGAACTCCTTTATATCATGTTAATTGTTAGTAGTCTAAGATGGTTGAGTTTGTGGGTTTAGATTTTAACACATGTCATTTTAGTTAGATGGAGGTTAAAACAACTTTATTTCCACAAACCCTGCAGAAAATAGTGGATGAGAAGTTCCGCTGCATGGAGGAGAAAGACGAGGAGACTCGTCGCCTGCAGCTGCTGCTCAGAGAAAAGGAGAGAGATCTAGAGAGACAGCGCTGCGTCCTGGCCAGCAATGAGGAGACCATCACTGTAAGAGGACACACAAAATAAACTCATCTTTTTTTCTTGGCAGTATGTTGCATCATCTTGCTTCCTTATTGGAATGTTTGTGTCTGTATCAGAGCCTGGAAGTACTGCTGCGGGGTAAGGCTCTGGAGCTGGAGCAGGTGTGTGATGCCTGGAGGAACGTCCAGAGGCAGCAGCAGGAGAGTGAGGAGAGGCAGAGCTGCATCCTGAGAGAGAGAGATGCCATCATCAACCAGCTGCAGAAGGCACTGCACACTTGCACACAGGAGGCTCAGGTAGAGAGAGATCGGCAGGAAGAGTAACATATGTTCCTGCAGAGAAATATTCCCAGGATCGTGTTAACCAATAAGTATATTCTTGTTTCTTATCTCATCTGCAGGATCTGCGCTGCTCCTTGCTGGCTCAGATCCAGTCTGCTCCAGGTGATGTTCTGGAAGAGCTTAAGGTCCGGCTCCACCTCAAAGACCGCCTCTTCCAGGAAGTACTGGCTGACCGGACCCATCAAGCTCAGGAGCACCAGAAGGAAGTTCAGGATCTCCTCAGAAGCATCAACAGCAGAGACCAGTATATTAAGGTAGAGCAGATAAAACATGTGAAATCCAAGAGTGAAAAGAAAAGGTTGAATATACAGAAAACCTGACAACACTCTCCCTCCAGGACTCTGCAGTCCGCCTGAGTGAGGTCATAACTGAGCAAAAGTCAAGACTCCAGGAACTTCGCAAACAGCTGAGCTCAGGTTTTGGATCACAGCCTGACTTTGGAGCAGACTTGGCTTTGGAGCTTCAGGCAGTGCAGGAGGAGCTTTTTCTGGCTCTAAGGAGGGAGAAGGAGAGTCAAGAACTTACCAGGAGTCAGACTGCAAGGCTAGACTCCCTCAACAGGACTCTGCATGTGAAGGAGGAGATCATCAGGGTTAGTGTGTGAGAATACAGAAGGTATCTGTGGAGTATAGTAGAACCTCTTGTCTAATAAGCTGATAGTGTGTGTATGTTGCCTATGCTTGTATGTATATACATGTCATGAGTTCTATGCGTGTGAGTTCATGTTTGTTTGTGCTGCAGGATTTTCAGAGGCAGATGGTGGATCCTTCAGGCCTCCCTCTGGTGGAAAGACTGACCCAGGAGGTCCAGGAGCTGCGGGAGAGACTGGGTCAGGAGGATAACCCCCCAATGAGAGGCCCTGTCCTAGGCCGTGACCGGCCTAACAGCAGGCAGCCTGACTTTGGAGGTGGGCACCAGAGAAGCATGGGACAGTATCTGTAACAGCAGCACTTCTAGCACTGGGGAGCGGTGACTGTAGAATGGCTTACTGCACTGTGGTGATGGGATATGTACCATAAATCTATCAGCTGAAACTCTAACATGGAAAGTAGATGAAAGCGGACGGATGGATATTGATCTGAGCTTGTAGCGTCCCAAAAAAGAACATCTTGTTTAATAACTTTATAAATGTTGTAGTGCAGTTATTGTGAGTTTGCACAATTAGTGCTGCTTCTTTTGCGTGTAAATGATAGCAAGGCATTTAATTTTAAATTTTTTGAATAACACATCATCATTATGATTATAACTGCAAATATTGTGGTAGTGTGCGCTTCAGAATGTAACCTTTATATGATGGTGTTTGTGTGCCTTTGCATGTTTTTTGCAGCAAGTTTGAGATTTCTGTATACTTAACTCAAGTCACATGCTGTCTGAAGATCATGGAAATCTGAGCACATTCCACATTGTGTTTAGCACAGTGACTGTGTATATTTAGTTTGCATGCTTGCTTCTGTGCATTCCAACAACTACTGGTCCAGTTGCTCTGTTGCTGTTGTTGTTAAATGAACGAATGTCACACTAGAACACAGTAAGTATGAAGTATCAAACTGAATAATATATGTGCGTCTGCACAGACACCACGAGAAGCCACATTTGTTGCATTGTAGGCATTTCTGCACCTTTTTCCTTGAATTTTTCCCCGTCCAGAGCCAAACACCCTTCAAAGTGGTTTGTAATAAATAATAAACATACTGTACCTGATTAATGCCTTTGTGATTTCAGAGGTTTCAGATTATTCTACTTTAGTACTTGCGAAAGCTGAAATTCTCCTTTTTTTCCTTCTTTAATGTGCAATGTTCAGTATTAACTCACGTAAAACACACAGTGGCACAAGCACACGGTCCACCTTTCAGAGGAAAATCTCTCCTTCATTCCCCCTCACTGAGTGAAAATGTGTCAGACTGAAACATCTGATTAATATGCATAAATGTCATAATTTGAAATTTAGCATATAGAGATTAAGTTGATGCCAAGGTCACATTTATTTATCTTTAATTTTTTTAATTCATTATTTGTCAAGAAATAATAGACATAAACATCAATCACATAAGAGGAACCTGCCCCTGTATCTGATCTGGATACTAGTAAATTTGCATACCGATACCTTAATATATAATTGTTTACTTGTATCTGCAAATACAGACATTGTGGTAATGCTAGTAATCATTACTGGTGAGGTAAATACAGATTTCTTCCATTATTTTAATTCAATATTAAAATGAATAATTACTTTTTACCAGTCTTCATAACAGTAACTCATCTTAAACATAGACTGTGAGGCAGTCCTGCCTTAGCTCTTTGTCAGCTACAACTTTATTTCCAAGGCTCAGAACACTCAACATCCTGTCATCTTCAGGGATTTTTAAGCCTTCTCCATCCGTCTTTTAAGTCTTTCTCGCTGGTTTTAAATTCTGGATTAAACTATATGACTATCCCTGGGATCCCATTCTAGGGCTTAAGTGTAATCCCCTTTAAACTACAGCAGAGTGCAATAAACAAGAAAATCAAACTCATACAGCCTAACACTCAGACTGTTAGACAAGGCTGTGCTACAAATTACCAGCATGATTCTGAGGGTGAATAATATTAGAAGAATTGAGCAAGTGATGGTCTCACACTCAGTTGTAAAACTTCTGAAATGCTTAAAACTGAAGTAAAAGAAAAAGCAGATTGATCTTCTTCTGATTTGGTTGTCTTTGGTCTGCTTCCTGCAGAGCTGAGCGCTGAGGATGATGTTGACGCTGATGATTTGAACACTGAATACACTGAAAGCATCGACGAAGAAGAGACTGACACCAAGGTATGAGAGCAACCTTCAGCTGTTATTGTTCATCTTGCTTGTACAGATAAATCCCGCAGAATAAATATTATGCACAATGTACTGTTTCTAATCATTTGATCAGAATTATTGATTCATTTACTTCTGCGTGTGTACAGAGTTCTGAAGGTCCAGAGAAGAATCTGTCCCACGGCATGCTGCTTGAAAGTCAGGGGCTAATCAAAGTCAAGCAGCTGGTGGAGCAGAAGAGGCTGGTTGAGAGAGAGCTGGGAGAGCTGAAGGCTCAGCTGGAGAAAGCAGGATTCTCTTCAGTATCACAGATGAGGTCATTTTTTTGAGATTTTAAACTCCAAATTAGTCTGTTTTGTCTCTAGTAGTGTAACGGTTAATGCATATGATTCCAGCTGAAGACACAAATCGCCGTTGGAGTTAATCAGGAAGCGCATCTGGTGTAAACTCTGTCAAATCAAAGCCTGCGGAGCTACACATAGCGACACCTTTTGGCAAAGCTGAAATTAGCTTACTATTTTCTGACAACACTAATCTATTCTTGGCCACTAGAGGACAGTAGAGTCTATCTATCCATATAGCTATTTATCTATTTATTCATTGTAACCTCCCTCTGTTACAGGAAAGCTCTGTTCAGCTTGCAGGTAGAGAATGAAGAAGTAAAGCGTCATCTGAATGGAGGGTTGGAGTGTGCCAGTGAACAGAGTGATGAGCAAAATGCACTGGATGGTGAAGACAAGGATGAAAATGAGTTGGATGTGACCATAGAAGAAGAAGAGGAGGAGGAAAACTCTGAACTGTGGGATGCCTGGGAAGGAGAGCTTTGCCTGTCCCAGGCCAAGAGCCAGAGCAATGATGAACAAAGGAAAAGGAGAGCCAGCAGACATCAGACGTTGCCACTGGACTCTAAATCGTCACAGGTGGGAGGATCCTAAATATACTATTATTGCACCATTCTGTAAGGTGTGGTGTAAATTAAAAACAAGAAAGTATCAATTTAAAAACCTGGTGTTTAAAAATGTTTTTGACAGTCACGATCTTTCCCCCCTGTCTGTAACCAGTACAATGACCTGGGTGGCGAGCTGTTCGCAGATTCACAACAGGCCACTGCGTCCTCTGCAGTTTGTGAGAAGGCAGTTCATCTGCAGCAGAAAAGCAAAGAGCTGCAGGAGAGGCTAATGGTTTCTGAGGCCACAGTGCAGGCTCAGGCCGAGCAGCTCAAAGACTACAGGGACTTGCTCAGTGAGTGGACACAAACTTCACACTTATCCTTTTAACAAATGTGGCGGTGATACTGAATTTGTGATGTCAATAATAAGATAAGACCTCAAAATGGTCCAAAAAATGCTATGAAGTTGACGAGGATAGTAGATCCAGCAGTGTCAAACATAATGAAATAAAGCTTCTTCTTCTTCTGTATCCCTGCAGCAGAGACAGCAGTGCAGCAGGACAGTAAACAGATCCAGGTAGACCTCCAGGATCTGGGCTATGAGACCTGCGGCCGCAGTGAAAATGAAGCTGAGAGAGAAGAAACCAGCAGCCCCGGTGTGTATTATTATCACCATATAGAAGACGCTGTGGTTCTTTGAGACCCTTAGTTTTGAATTTTATATCAGTAATGTCATTCAATTCTGATTAATGTTTTATTAAGAGTTGTTTCTAATCATACAATGTCTGTAAATATCCTGAAATTTATCTCGTCAGTGTTATTTGTCGGGGTATCATAGAAACAGCAGAGGGCAGCCAAGTGCAGTCTTTGTGCCAAACAGTAGCCTTCTCTTCACGGTCCAGTGCATTCTACTCAGCACTGTTTGCATTCCCAGCTTAAAAGCTCGATGGTTAGTCAAAACTTTGACCTGAAGCCTTGGCCTGTAAAATGAGAGTTCCTGGCTGCTCTATTATACTGTGCTTTGGTTTTCATTGACCCCTTAGAGGGAAATCAAATCAATAGAAGCTACTCTGAGTGATTGCCATGAAAGTTTTTGAGAGCCAGAGTTGTATTTGGATGAAAGGGTAGTCTGCCCAGACTATGGGCCTTAAGATGACATTAACCGATGTTACTGATGCTTTGTTTTTTCAATCATATATTTCAGTGTCACTCACAGGAAACAGAGTCTGAATCTGATGAACACATTGTATGTTTCCTGACAGAGTTTGATGACCTAGAAATGTGTACGTCTCTGGAATGCGGTTCCCAATGGTGGCCTGCCAGCAGCAATGACAAAACCACCACCCAGAGCTGCGGTTATGGTAACGAGGCCTCCTCTCTCCAGCACCTTGTTAAGGACCTCCGCTCACAGCTATCCCGCTCCCAGGGAGTGATCTCCGGGCTCCAGAGCCGCCTCCGTTCCCTCTCTACCTCTAGTGAATATGGTCCTTCGATACCCCACAAGGTCAACTGGTCCATCCAGGCATCAGCTTCACAGAGCCAGGCAGAGGATAATGAGGGCTGGCAGTCATCTAAGGGAGGTCAACTAGGTTCACCCCATCACCCAGACAAGGACCTAGAGAGGCTTGTGTCTCGTGTGGATGCACTGGAGGACCAGCTGATGAAAGGTGGAAAGAAGGCTGCGGCAGAGGATGGAGTGTCTGCCACCTTGCCAGGGTAAGAAAGACGTTGCGATGCAGTTTTTTGTTTGTTTTGCTTTTTTTCTAACTCTTTTCTTTGTTGGTGGGGTGGGATAGCAGTTTCTTTTGTTTCCAGTTCAACACAATGAGTGTTTGTGCCAACACCAAGAACATAAACCAGATCAATATAAACAGATTATTTGACAGTTCAAGAGTGGCTGCTTTTTTACCCTAAATAGTGCCAGGAAGAGTCTGCTTCTGCAGACCCTCAGACAACGCCAAGCTGTCGTAGTCCAAAAATGTAAAATTCCGGAAATTCCTGAGGCATAGAGATCAATCCTGTTGTCAGACAAAGAACCAGTGCCCATCACCAATTTCAGTCGTTTGTTGGAGAAGAATAGGAATATCTTCATTAAAAAGCTACAAGCTTGCAAATCTGACTTGGTTAAATCAAACTTTTACTATTGTTGTCAAATATAGGTAAATTTCAGTAATTCAGTCTTTTACTGATTATTTTCCTTTTGAATGCCATTAATAAAATCCTTCATCTGATAAGGATGAATTGAATAAAGCGCTTTATACAGCATTCCTCTACATTTTTTAAAATTTCTATCCACAGCTATGCTCAGTCTGTCCTGTACATGTATTACATTTTAAAATGTTAATAGCTTAATGCTCATTATAGCTTTATTATAGCAAATATATTAAAATTGTATCTATTGGTAACTTTATGGTGAAATAAACCAGGAAAATAATTTTTAAAAGGCACTACAAAAAATCCTAATATGAACTCGCTGGGGTCGGGGGTGGGGTGGGGTGGGGGGTTTGATTGACAGAAATTGCCTAAAATGAGCAAAAACCCATTTAAACAGTGCTTGTCAGTATCAAGCTTTAGTAATCAAGTGTAACCACGGATGCTTTTATGTAAACTCGGCAGCCTGACAGTGAGGGGATTAACTAACACGAGGTTGGGAACATGCTGCCCCATTTGCCATTTATGAATAAACTGTGTGGCTTCAGTGAAGCTTCAGTTCCAACACTGTGACACTGACTCAGGTAAAATATATAGAGAAATCTTTCCCCCATAGGAAGTAAGTCCAAAGAAATTAGGAGCAGGTGTGAGCAACGGGCATGAGCATATCAGGATGACTTTGTGTTCTGAATGATTGAATAATTACATCTTTAATGACTTTTAAGAAGAACTGTAGATTTACAGTTGGAAAGGTCTCTTGGAGCTGTTTGTAAACAACTGCATAGTTCAAGATCTTCATTTCAAATAGTACAAGTAAAAGTTGTTTAGATGCATCACCACTTTGCAAAGATCTGGAAGAAGAACCAAACTGTCATCCTCAGATGAGAGGAAATAACATCAACGACACTGCCTTAAAGTGAGGCGAGTTTCACCATGAAATGAGACAGCGGCAAACAATAAAAGAAGCAAAAAAGCTTTCAGGTATTATTTTACACATTGTCAGGTGTGCTACATTCTTCTTTCTTTTCATTGTGCAGAAAATTCGACACACTGATCCAGGCTCAGGCCAAAGAACTGTCTCACCTCCGCCAGCGGCTACGAGAGGGTCAGGGTGTGTGCAGCATCCTCACCCAGCACCTGGGAGACACAACCAAGGCGTTTGAGGAGCTGCTGAGAGCCAACGACATCGACTACTACATGGGCCAGAGCTTCAGGGATCAGTTAGCTCAGAGCAGTGCTCTGGCACAGAGAGTTAATGCCAAATTTGGTGGAAGTGAGTCTGTTTTTGTTGTTTCATTGTACAGCCTTAAAATCAGACCAGATGCGAAGTCTCAGAAAGTACAAACGACACCATGGATTTCTCATGAGCAGGGAGTGCAGATAACAGTTAATGATATTGATGCTCTTTCTTTGTTTTCAAACAGGAGATTGTTCTGAAAACCCAGATAAGACAGAGCTACTTGCCATCCGGTCAGTCCTCATTACAGCTTTGTGTGTGTGTGTGTGTGTGTGTGTGTGTGTGTGTGTGTGTGTGTGTGTGTGTGTG
>NW_005187458.1:2857095-2858004 GCF_000239375.1 Pundamilia nyererei
ATGTTTTTGGTCAATCTCAAACATTATACTGAATACTGAATGTGAAAAATGGCGTAATTCACCATATTGTCATTCTGCATTTTTCAGCTTTCGCATTTTCAAATACCACATTGATGCACCTTCAGGGTGATACTTAATCTCTAATGCTGTATTGTGTTGTTATACTACACAATACAACATTAGAGATTAAAGCCTATCAATACACAAGATATATTTACATTGCACAACAATGAAATAACTATAGAAATCGCAGCTTGTTCCATTAACATTACAGGAGAATGTAGGACAATACTAAAATATGAAATCTAAAATAACTACATATTTTCCTGTTTAAGCAGACAAGCTTAATTATAAGAAGTTGCATTTCTTTCTGACATGAAATGAAATATAAATCCATGCCATCACAGTTAGTAGCTGTTCTGTGTATTGAAATAGAGTTATACATTTATAATGCTTAATGGTGAGTTTTTAAACTAAAGTTCCTTGTATTTAAGACCAGTCTAAGCTGTTATAAGAACTAATCGATAGCTACATATTTCTGAGTTGGGGAGGGTCAGCAAAACCATGTATTTCTGTGTTTACTGGGGAAAAAAACTAAGATTTTAAAAGCTGAACATTCCACTTCCTCTCGGCAGCCTTGTTCATTTTCTTGTCCTTTTTTTTTTTCTTACAATCTATGTCAAGTCTGACTTCCTGCTGCAATTCAGTTCAATTCAGTTTTATTTATACAGCACCAAATCACAACAGTCGACTGAAGGCACTTAATATTGTAAGGCAGACCCTTCAATAATAAAACAGTGAAAACCCCAGCAATCATATGAACCCTTATGAGCAAACACTTTGGCAACAGTGGGAAGGAAAAACTCCCTTTTAGCCTCCAGCAGAACCAGGCTCAGGGAGGGGCGGGGC
>NW_005187458.1:2860142-2873583 GCF_000239375.1 Pundamilia nyererei
CAAATGGAAGAAAGCAGTCTTACATATTTGTTTAATATGTGCACTGAAGGACATTTCCTGGTCAGAAATTACCCCAATATTCCTCACAGTGTTACTGGAGGCCAAGGTAATGCCATCCAGAATCTGGTTACTGGCCTTAATTTGACACAGTGCTGCTGATCAAATGTCCAGCTTTTAAAATCTTAGTTTCTCTTTAATAATCCTCAAGCGCAAGTACAAATCGTTAATATTTCTTCAGCAGAAAGCTGTTTAGTTTAAAGAATTTGTAACACACAGGCACCTGATTAGTGTGTTCAATGCCATTTAATGTATCATCACAGCTTTATGATGAAAGAACACAGTTTTACAAGGCTCAATTAAGCAAAAGCTATAAGCACAGATTTTGGCAGCTCATTTCTTTTGCTTGAGCAATGAATGTCCTGGATGTTCAATCACTTGTAACACAACATTGAATTTTGTTTCATAACACAGCTCTTCGATTTTCATGCATGAGTGAGAAGAAAAGAATCACATGGCTGCCCGAGAGGTCAAAAGCACAGACTGTAAATCCGTCACAAAAATACTTAATGCTCATTAAAAAGTACGAACAGTTACACGAATTTCAGTCAATTACCGTAAACACACTAAAACGCTGGCTTGGTCTTTAGAGCTCCACCACTGCTGTTGGATAAAAGTGAGCGCTGGGTCAAATCTCGAAAAACAAACAGTGCTATATGAATAATTAGAGCTCGTCCTCAGAGAGACGTAAACAGGGGGAGGCCTGCAGTAATCTGCCAGCGTGTTATTCCAGCACAGATGGTTGACCAGATGTGAAGGAGAATCAGCGAGTGTGTTTTCTGTGGCAGAAATTTAGCCTTCCCTCTGGTTACGAGTGTACATACAGTGTGTATGGGGTTGCACCGAACTGTTGAACGGTGTGGTCAGTTATGTGTGTCAGCTTGTAAATGCATGAATAATCAGACAGATTTCTTTATATCAAGAAAAACAGGTGAGATGTGGGAAAATTGTGTTGTTTACCACTGATTTTGTTTCTTTGAAAGTAGCACAATGCCTCAGGGATCCAGAACCCTCGTCATAGAATGTGCAATAAACGCAGAATAAATTACAGTATCTATTTTAGCTACTAAAGTACGATTATGTTTAAACACGCAAAGTTTCAGGCATTTTTGCTAAAATGGCATCAAAAAAAAACACTAATTGCCTGATGACTATTTAGTATTTTAAATGGATCTGTATGTGCAAATACTGACCTACACTGTTTTTAACAGAACAACACAGAAAAACACAAACCAATTATATTTACCATCCCTGAACCAACATGACAATCCTGTACAAGTTGGTTGCCTTTAAAAACATTGTCCATGTTAGCTGGAAGGGATGTTGTGTTTATTTAAAACCACTTTCACTCAAAATACAGCACTTTTTTTTTTACAGTGTTAAACTCATATTAGAAAATGAATTTCCTGCCAGGCTGTCAGGTTCCACCAATTTATAGGCATTGACACTAGTACATATTTTGCATGGTCTTATGCACATGGCTGCTGTAAGTTGTTAAAGTGTAATCACAGGTTATAAGAACTTACACTTGGGGTTGTTTTTCTGACAACAGTATCTACATAACATGGACAGCAGGCCAAATGTACAGTACATGACATGAGTGACTGCACTGATAGCGTAATACTGCTTAGGCTTTTTGCTGCATTTGGCTCAGGGCATGGCCTCTAATCAGGTTAAGTTATTAAGACCTCAAATGGGGACAGAAATAGGTCAAGAGGAGCTAAACACACAGACACACACGTGCGCACGCGCGTACACACACACACACACACACACACACACACACACACACACACACACAGGGAGTGAGCGAGAAAGAGAGAAAACGTGAGCGATGAAGCCCGTCAGAGAGAGCGTCACTTTGCTTCAGTGTATCAGGAGCAGCGCGTGGCACTATGCATCCAGCAGAGCACCGATTTCTGTTATGCAAGATTTACTCACCAGAAACCTGGATTTTTTTGTGTTTATGGACAGAAGGCTGGGCATAAGGGATTTTTCTTTCAACCTGAAGCTTTTTAAGTGGAGGATACTTGTTATATTCTGAAACCTTAAAAAGAAAACCATTTTCATTTTGTGATTGCATTTTTGCAGCTAACATGATGCTTACATGTTTTTATGGATAGACTGGTGTGGCTAGAAAACATATCAGCAAGCAGAAGAAAGAAGGAGCAATGCTTTGTGGGTGATCTTTCATTCAGCTGTTTTTTTTTCTGATGGTTGCTGGAGCATGAACATATAAGCCCTCAGGATCTGGACTTTGATTTAGATGCATAGCTCTGTTTCCTTCTTACTCTTTCGTCACTACATCTCTGCCTCAGGCCTGCTGCTGCTGCAGCTGTGCGTTTGCTGGTGGAGTGAAAGACTGTGTCAAGAGCAGAAACAAGAGGCTTTCTTTTCAGGGAATTATTCAAGCGGTCGTGAACCTAGGAGCAACAGCATCAGAAAAGGAAAAGTGTACAGGAGAGCAGAATTTCCTCAGGGAGTGGAGTAATTTATCTGTTTCCACTGTTAAACCTTTACATTTCTGCTGATCTTCTTATCTTCTTCTTTTTCAATTACCCCTGATTTCAATTTGTTGATCACACCCACAACCCTCTCTGGGAAGCCCAAACCTAATGAGGATTTTCTGTGCTTTTCACCTTATCACCCGCGCACTCTGTCGTCTCTCCTGCTGTGTTATGCCCTACCTGTCTAATATACCTTCTGTCACACACATTTTGGGAATCTCTGCATCTATGCCAGTGAACCATTCTCCGTTACCTCTGGAGACCCAGCAGAGAAGAACAAACTGCAGCAGAGTTCAATAGAAACGGTGCAGACAGAGGAGGCATGGTCGCTCACCCAGGTGGAGGGTGTTAGGAGCGGAGGGTGACTGAGGGTGGGTGATGGCTCCTCTGTGGAAAGTCATGCTGTCTAAAAGCAGCCCACTGTACAGAGACTCTCTGTTCTCTTTCTCCCTGTGGGAGTGGAAAGCTCAGGAGAGAGAGCTGTTGCTGCTGAAGAAACACACCGACAGGGAGAGGAGAGCAATGCTCACACAGCTCGACAAGTAAGACAGCACAAAAAAAAGAAACATGTTATCAATTTGAAACAGTATAACAAGCTTCTGTTATTTCAGTTACAGTCATGTTTATGCATTAACTATAAGAGCAAAGCATCTAGTTTGTTTAGAGTTAATGTTTGAAGTGAGGGAAACTGGCAGACTAGTGCTATCATAAGAGATCAATTTGTTGTTCTGGGTGTTCGCCTTCATCCTCTGATGAATGTGCCCTTCACACTCACCAAATCTAATCCCAGATGATTGTTGTTGATGGTTGTTGACCAGCGTGTTAGAGTTCTTCCATTCTTTCATTAGAGTTCAGCAGGCTTGGACAATCAGTGCTAAGATGGACCGAGGCTGTTCTAGCAGCTCTAGTCTTCCAGCACCTTACTAATCCACTTGGTTGGCTATTTCTTGAATTCGTCTGTAGTTTACCAAAGACAAAAAGGAACTTCAAAAAGGGTAACTTGTGGTTTTTGTAAAGTAATATTCATAATCTACACTGCTCAAAAAAAGTAAAAGAATAATTTTCCATCAGACTATTGCATGAAGTCAGTAAAACGTCTTGGATATTGTTTTGGACAGTTATGTAGGAGAAGGTGTTGTTATTCAGTTTCAGTTGTTTTGGTGTTAATTAAATTAATAACATCTGTGTAGGACTCTGGCATTTTTTCCCTCCTTATCCATCTTCTTTCACTAGTTTCACATTTGGATAGAGTCACGGGGGTGGCCTGACGTCCACTAGTGAGCTCTGAGCACCATGGAGCCCGGTTTCCATTTGCCATAGAATACCAGAATTGGCAAGTCCACCACTAGGACCCTGTGTTTTTCAAATATGACAGCATGTTCACCCTGAGCACATGTGAGAGATATTGGTGGTAGGTCAGTGATGGTCTGGAAAGACACATCATTGGAGGGACACGCAGACCTCTACAGGCTGGACATCAGCACCCTGACTGCCATTAGGTATCAGCCCTGCAGGTGTTATTTTTCTGGTACAGGCATAGATGTGTAGTGCTGTGAAAAAATATTTGCCCCCTTTACAAAGGGCAGCTTTTAAATGATTCATCCTTAGCAGGGTTGCTGGGAGCTGGAGCCTATCCCAGCTAACATAGGGCAAGAGGCAGGGTACACCCTGGACAGATCATGGTCTGTTGCAAGGCATTCAAAGCTATTTGCAATTTAGAACGACCAGCTAATCTAACCCCATTAATTGCATGTCTTTGGACTGTGGGGGGAAGCCAAAATACCCGGAGAGTACCTACAGAAATACAAAGAACATATAAACTCCACACAGAAAGGCAGAGTTGAACTCAGGAACTTCTTTCTGTGAGGCAATTGCTAATCGCTGTGCCACCATGCTGCCCAGTTAATGATTTCATTTATTAAATGGAAAAAGCTATGCAAACCTAAATGGAACCATGTGGGAAAGTAGCTGCACCCTGGAGCCCTCCTAAACCTTCCATCCATTCATCCATCCTTTTAACCAACCTCCATCCATCACCATTACACCACAGTGTTTTCCTAATGGTGTGGCATTCTTTTTATGAAATGCTGTGTTTGTCATGATTATCATAATACCAAACCCAATGAACAGTGTCAGACGAAGGGCAAACGTTTGCTTATATAGTTCAGGATCAGCGAGGGTGTGTGAGCTGGAGTTTCATTCAACATCAGCGGTGAGAAAGGGTCCGTGAACAGGTAGACGTAGCATTAGCTGATGTTGACAGATTGGGTTCCAGAAATGAGGAGTCGAGCACAGTGGAGGGTGGAGAGTTTCACGGGAGTGAGTCAGAAGGAGGCGAGCAGGAGTGAAGCCATCTGTGAGCAGGAAGGTCCTTGTGGCTGAACAGGTAAATCGTTCTGACAACTGACCATGAGGTGCAGTTAGAGATGGGACTTGATACCAATTCAGCAATTACAATTCCATCATTGATATCATTTATCCATTCGATTCCTTATCGATTCAATTATTGGTTCTCATTGGTTCCACTTTGAGAGTCACCACCAAGTAGCGAAGCAGCATATCAAAGACATTACATTTGTGCAAATTAATTGCATGCTGTGTGGTTAAATGCTTGTGCATGAGGTATTTCCCCTCTTTTTTGAGATCGTACTGCTGCTTAAGTAAAGGCAAAGCGTCTGACAGTATGCAGTCTTGATGGATAATGGGTTGCAGGCAGAGCCCAAGAGAGTAGCTCAGCCCAAAGGTGATGGTTACTAGTGTTGTATCCAAAGTCCAGCTTGTCGATAGAATCTCTTTTCTGTAAGTCTTGAGGCTCATCAAGATGCAAATATGAGATGAGCCTTTGTGTTCTTTTTGGTCAGCAGTTGTTTTCCTTGGAACGCTCGCACGAATGCCATTTTTGCAGAGCCTCTGTTGAATTGTGAACCTGACCTTCCTCCACTCCTGAGCCAGGTCAGGCCTGCAGTTCTTTAGATATTGTTCTGGGTTATTTTGTGACTTCCTGGATGTTCCATCAATGCATTTTATGGGAAGCTCACCATTGTTCCAACTCTATCCATTTGTGGAGCACCATGGGTCTGAGTTCCAAAGCCGTAGAAATGACTTCCTAACCCTCACAAGACTGATAGATGTCAATGACTTTGTTACTTCACTTTGTCACAAAGGTTCTGTTGAAATTATTTCTTCATTCACTGGGTGTAGCAGTAATCAGGCCTGAGTGTGGCTAGTGAAATTGAACATAGCTTTCCAAAAAATGTGTGTGTGACTTGTTTAATGTCAGTCTAGATTCTTACACATTTGATCTGATGCAGTGTCATGTATGTGTTAGTCACTAAGAGGCTTCCCCAAAGCAACACGATGCAGTCAGCAAAGCCTTTTGTGAGAAGAGCAGGCAGGTGACTCACACACCTGGTACAGCACTACTTAATAATACTTATCCTTTAAGTCACATGGACACAACTCATGCAGCTACTACTCTCAGATTCCTCAGCACACAGAAATCAGGGTTCAGTACTCTTAAACATTTTGCCTTTCATTTTAAATTGTGCGTGTGTTTCTCTTTGTGTGTCTGGGTGGGGGGGGGCTATAAATGCTTTTATGGTTTTATGATGATTTAATAGATTATCTGCACATTATTTGTGGCCTAATAATTTGGGAGAATTACATTTTAGCTATATCTGACACGATAAATGTATTGTCCATTGACCATGGTAAATAAAATGTGTGTGTGTGTTTGTGTGCATGTGCGCACGTGCCTACAGCCTCAGTAAAGAGCTGCAGCAGAAGGACAAGGTCATTGAGTCTCTCCGTGCCAGACTAAACCAGCATCAGCAGCACCATCATCCTCATCGTTCTGACACACCCTGCAGCGGTCATGCCCTCTCTGATACCACCGACCAATCAGATCGCATCTCTTATGTGTCCGATGAGCATGGATCCACAATTGAGGACCTGGAGTTGAGCTCTGATGTTGATGCTGCAAGTGAGCTTGGTCAGGAGGAATCACGTATTTCTGCCAAAGTGAGCACAGGTACGAGTGTTTTTCTTTGTGTTTTTTTTAACCAACAGTCCAGAGGGAATTCCAATTATGAATATTTGTGTAATTCCATGCAAATGTTACTCATGTGTGAGGAAATTGCAATTGATGATCTGTTTCCAGCAGAGCATTAACCATCATTTTAATGCTCTTCAGAACAAAAGGAGCAAGTCCCGCACTGCAGTTTTGCCATTTGACCTTTGCAGTATCAACTCTTTATCATAAAATGCATAGAATCAGTGTTTTGCAGTGTATGACTTTTCTTTCCAGATTGTCACCATGGAACAGTGTCACGCCATCCATCTATCCCTCCATCTATCACCTCATCTCACAGAACCCAGTCCTGTCATAGCTGCTCCAGCATGCAATCCACCAGCTCCCAACACACAGGCATGCAGAGTCAGACAGGTAGGAAGGACCCCAGAAAATGTCCTTCAGCTCATGTAGATAGGAACTGCTACTTGCTGTATCTTTCTTTATTCTTTGCTTTTTTGTGTCTGTCTATCATATTTACCTTCCCCTTTTCTCCCAGCTCCTGTCTCAGTTTTCAGCCCTACTTCCTTTCACACTTCCCCCACTTCCTCCACCCAGAAGACACGCTTGCCCTTCCATCCTCGCCCTTCCAACCTGCGAACCCGTTGCCAAAGCAGTGGGGGTATGGGTTTCTCCCTGACTGAGGTGCACCAGGAGCTGCAGATGTTACAAAGGCAGCTGGCAGACAAAGGCAGTGCGTCATGTCTTTGCATGCTTTTGTGTTTGACCCACTTTAAACTTAACAAATTCAATGGAGTGTGCAACCAAGAACTGATTCCTTCCAGAAACAATCCTTTGAATTTCTTTTCAAAATTAAGCAGCTGCTGGTGAAATAAAATGGATTTAGTCTGCCTAAGAGTAACGATTACTCAATTCACGATTGAATAATCGATTCAACAATTGTTGAATGCTTCAGAAGTCTGAATCATTAGAAATGATTTAGACTTCTACGGGGGATCTTTTTGGACCCTATGACATAACCTACATAAGATGGCGATGTCATTGGCCGCATTTATGCTTGTGCTGGTGCATTATATGGTAATTAGTGCCCCATAAAATACTGGGGCATGATGCAAATGAATGACTTTGTATTGTTTACTTTCTAAAAGATATGTGGGGGATTTGTTAGATCAGCTAAAGGCTGATTTTATGATCTGATTTGGTTGCAGATCCTGAATTTCTGACATTTTGTGTGTCTTAATAAAGAGCATCACATAATTAGAGCACATAACTTTGATAGCAACAGCCATCTACATTACATTTAGTTGTACTCTACTAATTTCTTGAGCATCTGTTGCCTCTGAATTGTACACTATAATAAAAGTTATAAGATGGCTTCTTGTAGTTAAGCAGAGAGGGAGCTGACCAGCTTTAATAATTCATTTCTCCCCAACTGCCTTTGTCTTTCTTCTCACTGTCATCCCTTTGCCTTTATCTTTAACACACTGTACTTTCTTACTCATTAAGCAACTGTTCTGCGCTTGATGTTTAATGAAGCCAGAGCCTCCAGCTGGAGAGGGATTTGCTGTGATCTTAAAACACTGATGGGCATTAGAGCTTTCAGAAAGCCCCAACCAGACAAATTTCATTTGGCTGATTAACAAACTTGCTCCCGATGTCAGGAGAAATCCCTTCATCTTGCTCTTGGTCTCTCTAAGACACACACACAAAGCAGACCATGTATTTACGCAATATATAAGCTATCCGCTTTTCCTTTAGTTGTTTCCTTAAATCTTCTCATCCTCTGCAGGGTTTTCTACTCCTCAAGCCAAACCGCTTCAGGGTTTCCCATTTGTCTACCAGCAGCCGGACTCCTTTGACTTACTGCCTCTCTCCTACCAAGGATTCCAACCTTCTCCTTTCAGCAGTGCTGCTAGCAACAGTAGTCTGGATGCCAGCTTGACAATGAAAGCTGGGGCTAGCCTCCTGGAAAGCAGTGCATTGTGGGATGTGAGCTATGGAAATCGAGCAGTGAGAACTGGAGCTGACCTGTCATCAGGATCCTCGGGGTACCAGTCAGGCAACAGTCACACAGGTAAAGCTTTAATGTGCCCGATGATTTCTCTGATTTCTGGGTGTTTATGTTAAAAATGTTTAGAAAATTGTTCAATGTTTTGTATGTACAAGTTCCCTACTGACGCTAGTGCCTGGGTATGCTTATGTAATATCAGTTTTTAGCAAACTTGTGTAGTAAATTAGTCTAAACTGTATTTCCTCAGCTGAGGCATTAAAAGCACATTTTTATTCTTATTTTCTTATAGCCTTAAAAGAAATACCAAAAAACCCCCAAGAATTGCATAACACTGAGCTGAAATTAGTTTGGAATATTTGTTTGTAAAATGGTCAAAGACGAGATGTTATAGGTTTGTCATAAGTTTTAAAAACTCCAGAATTTTCAGATGAATATAATAAAAGCTCGGCTTCTGAATTATTCTTTCATTGTGCTGATGTATTACGAATAAAGCATTCAATACATCAGGCTGTGAATGCACCTTCAGGCAACTTTTGTTGTAGTGCTATAAATAAAATCAAATTGATCTGAAACATATTAAATGTTTTGTGAGCACTGTGTTGCAAATGATCTCAAATTTTAAATCATGTATAAGAAGTTTTGTTTTATTGAACATGGATTAAATATGCAATGACATTTGAAAGGGTTTAGTTAAACACACATCCAGACATGTTTGGAATTAAAATACTCAAAAATAGCCAGTGCATGAAAAACAAACCAAAAAACAAAAATATGGTTATTGTCTCCTGTTAAGCCAGCTGTGAGGGATCAGTCGCTGTTTTTGACAATAAATGATCTTTTTCTTGCCTTATTAGTTTATTAGGTGAGCGTGATTGGTGATTTCACAACAGACACTCACTCTGCGCTTTGTCTGCTACAGGTTCAGACCTGATGAAGGAGCACTTGAGGGAAATCAGGAGTCTGAGGCAGAGACTGGAGGACTCCATCCACACCAACGACCGTCTCCGACAACAGCTGGAGGAGAAACTGGCCCGAACCACCACTGAGAAAGGTAACAGAGACAAACGAACACACTGTTCGTGTTATCTGCAGGGCTCAAAGTTTTGAAAAGCATTGAATTTAGTCCTGACAAAATATGTTATTGAAATTTTATTGCTTTAAATTGAATTTACAAAGATGGTTTTTTTCTGTCATTATTTATTATTTATTTATTATTTTTCACTCCTCTGTCTCTGTCTCCTCCAAAGGTGCTCCTACCAATATTTACATCCAGGGACTGGAATCAGTCAACCAGCTTGCCAGTGAGATTAGACTTCTAAAAGAGGAAAATGTTAGTCTACAAAATCAGCTGAAGCAGGTTACCAAAGGTACAGTATAATGTTTACTACCATGTCATAAGCTCAAGAGTCATTATTTATATTATTTATTCAGAATGTAAATGTGAGTCTTAAATGTCCCTGCTTGAAATCAGACAAAAAAAATTCAAAATCAAAATATCCACTCTGCTCTGTTGTTATGTATCATGCAGAGAGCACTAAGGAGGCAGAGCAGCTGAGGGAGGTGGCGCTCCAGGAGCGTTCCAGGGTGAAGGAGGTGGAGCTAGAGGCTGAGAAGTGGGCAGAGCAAACCAGGAAGCTCCAAACTGAGGCTGAAGCTCAGAGTCAGGAGATGTTACACCTGAAACAAGACAGACTGAGGAACCAGGAAACCGTCAACAGGTAGTCTGTTTGTTTCTCTCATTGGAATACTTGGAGTCTAACACTTTTTAGACATTTTAGTGGGACTATTTTGAAGGAAACACATATCTTAAAGAAATCATAGGTAATAAATAACATGATTTCATGCATTGTATGAAATACCTCAGGCTCCAGCATGAGTTGACTGTTCTCCGGCAGCAGCTTTGTGAGAGCCGCAGTTTGGTCCATTCTCTTCAGTGTGAGCTGCAGGTGTATCGCAAAAAGGGGAGAGTCACCACAAATGCGCCCACTGGTAAGAATCAACACACAGTCGCCTGTTCAGATCAGTGAGCGGCTTTAACTCGATGTAGTGAAGAAAAGCATCCATCCATCCATCCATTTGTCTTTACTGAATTCAGAGACATTGTGGTCCTGGAGTAGCAGTCAAGACGCAAGATACACCATGGACATGTGGCCAATTTATCGCAGGGCAGGAAAATGAGTAATGCAAAATTTCTCTAAGTATTCTAGAAGTAATATTTTTAATTCTAAACATGGTGCACACACAAAACTGTGCTTAAACAGTGCATAGAAACACGCACGTATCGAGAATTCATCAGTATTTTCCTACATGAATTTTTTTTAATACTTTATAAACAAATTTAAAACTTCCCCAGACCACATGTATACCAGTCTGTCTTATGTTTTAAACTTATTTTGGCAATTAGTTTGTTTTCCAGAACAATGTAAAAAAAAATCATAGAGTTAAATAACAATAAAGAATTTAAATGTAACGTACAACATAAACGATTGAGCTTCAGCTAATATACCTAACACTAAATGCTTAGCATAATAAAGCTGCATTTACTAAAAAGACTTGCATATTGGCTGGATGTCATCAATGGCATTCATTTCTTACCAGTTTGCTACTTCCCAGTGGGCTGGAGGCTCTTCATCTCCTCCACCTGCTTCCTTCTTATGCTATCTTATTTTTCTTCACATCATCTCTGATGTCAAACCTTTTCACTTTATATCACAGAATATTTTGTCATACAGCATTCAAAAATAAAAGTAGAAAAACATTGCACATGTTTCATTAATCAGACCAAGAATTCTGCATGCACACTTATTTTGTTTGGATAATTTTGCCTATATTAGTGAATGAACCCCACTGGCATCAATCACTATTTTCCAGGTGGGTATTTTTTCTATGAGCTGCCATTCGTAAAAGACGGCTGCTGGAATTATGTTTCTGTTTAGGAATGCAGTCATATGAAAACTGGTCCATGTGTGTGTTTTGTGAACTTAAAAATGTCTTCCTTGTGAAAATCATCTAATGTGTCACTTTTCTGAAGTTACAATGAGGACCTGCTTCTTTTCTCAATCCCACGCTCCCACACAGATTGTCTACTTTCTTTGTTAATCACCAGTATTTGTGTGTTCTCTAACAGGTCAAGGCAGTGACAGCACAACAGTCTTTGATCCCAAAGACCTGCACATTCAGCTGGAGCAGCAGCTGAGCAGAGAAGCTGACACGCAGCCTCAAGCCAGGAGGCAGCTCTTCAGCGGTCAGTATATCTGTACACATAGACTGTTTCTGAAAATCCTGACAAATATGGCAGATCATAGCACTACAATTACAAAAATGTTTTAACAAGGAAACTTTAAATCAGTACTGATGGGAATCTGTCTCCACAGATAGCGTTCCCTCTCCACCTGTGAGAGACACTGGACTTTTCAGTCCTTCCTCTCCTTTGCATGCTATGCAGAAACACACAGAAGAAACCGGAGCAACTGATCAGGGTGAGAGATTTCAAGCAGCACTTGCACTGTGACTATGCAATCCTACCCATAATAGTCATAACTTTAAGCATGAAAACATTATTCTGCAAGCTTTGTTCAGGTATCCCTCAGTGTGAATAATTTTACATGAAACCAGAAACTATTAGCAGTTGGCTATGGGGAACAATATCTCTGAGCAAAAAAGGAAATAACAGTAACCGTGTATGTTTTGAGTCCACATCCACAATTCTTTCAAATAATAACTCCTTGCTTCATGTCACTGATAATGTGTGGTTATTGCACATCCTCCTGGCTTAAGCCTGGCTTAAGTTCGAACCTGTAACTTTAGGCATTTAAAGGTTCTTTTTTATGTGGGATTTCTGTACTCTTAAATCAAATAAGTGAATCCATAGAGAGAAGACTGCACTGGACACAATTCTTTTGTTTTCCTTTCCAGCAGGCTCAACCCTGCATGGACATCGCACAGATGGCTGTTTTTATAACTGTCATGGCCGCCATGCAGTGGGCCACATTGATGACTTCAAAGTTCTGCAGCAGCACATCCTCCAGGGAAGTGCGCTCCTCCTTAAGATGGAGACTGCTCTTTATTCTCTGAGCACCTCACAGGAGTTCTCCTTTCATCAGGTAAGAGCTCAAATCTCTTTTTATTCAATATAACTTGAGATTCATTTACTAAATGATGGTCCTCATTAAAGTCCAGAGCTGATAAGATAAAAATTATTAGTGCCTTGTAATAGGGGGTGGTCTCTGGAATGTGCTGTCAGGTCTGTAAATAACTTTTTCTCATAACAGAAGCGACGCGAACAAGTGCCGCAGCCCTGGCGAAAACCTCTCATACATAAATAGAAATAAATATATTCAGAATTAATGCACATTATATTGACTTCATCCATTTTGTGTTCCAGCTTTCAGACTGGGGTTCTGTTCAGAAGCTGCTGCTGGACACTAAAACTCTGCGGCAGATACTGGATGAGGCCGAGTCTCTGCTTCGCGTGTTCTGGAGAGCAGCTCTGCCCAAATCTGAGGAAGTCCAACAGGTCAGAAAAGTATTTCCTGGTGTCACAGAGAAAATCTGATTTGGGATTGTAAAAACGAGAGACCAAAATCACTGTATTACTATTTTTTTCTCGCCACGCATGATTTCTTTTCTCAGCATTAATACATAAATAGAGAAGTGGAAAAAATATTTCTTGATAAAAGTATTTACTAAAATTGACTAAAATGTTCAGTTTAATGCTACTACTGCACATTCACCCAGTGTATGTACTATATGTGTATATACAGTGGGGCAAAAAAGTATTTAGTCAGCCACCGATTGTGCAAGTTCCCCCACTTAAAATGATGACAGAGGTCAGTA
>NW_005187458.1:2873753-2889286 GCF_000239375.1 Pundamilia nyererei
AGAACCTAGAACCTAGACAATGTGTTACAACAGGACCAGTGTAACACTGGATGAGGGCATTTGTATCACTGAAAAAACTCTAATAAAAGCAGACTTTGACATATTACATTGCTGCTATAATATGTAATCAATTAGTGTTTTAAACCTATATAAAAAAATATATATATCTAATTTGCCACTTTTAGATCCAACTCCCATTAAATGTGAAGTTTATATAACAGAAACATTCAGCTCAAAATCATTTTTTAAACGTCTGTCAGGGTTAAATGATCCTGCTCCTTTTCCTCAGGCTCTCAGAAAGAATCACACCACCCTACACAGAGTAAGTTTCACTACGTAAGCTTGTTGCTGATAGAAAAACATGAGGGTGATACAGTTGCCCCCTGTGAGGTGAACCCTGTTAGGTGCCTTTGCACATACTTTACTTAGAAGTAAAAGATTTACTAACTTTTCCCCAAAGATTAAAGGAGCTGGATATGAGTAAATAAACAGATTTTATGCAAAAATGTATCATTTACTGCAACTGCTGCACCTGCCTTTGTTATTTCAGGTTGTACTCGCATGTTCTGCACGTCAGTGTATGCATCTCCAAGAGCTTAGAGAGCCATCTACCTGTCTTTTGCTATTTAGGATCGGTCTCTGAGGGAGGAGGTCCTTTCTCTCCGTCTGAAGCTCTCAGAGCAAGAACAGGCTCTAAAGGACACAATGGAGAGAGTGAAGAGCTCCAGCGGCACCAAAGATAGCATGGAGCACTTTATAGTCAGCCAATGTGAGTACACATTTCCAAAAACCTCTAATAGCACATTTAAAACCATGTGTTAAGTGTAGAGAGGCTCTCGTCTCTTAAAGGGAGATTTCTTTTTATTGGCTACACTTGGTATGAACAGAATGTGGGCGGGGCTTCTGTGGTCACAGCTAGAGTTGCATGCCAAAGCTGGCAATAAAAGGGGTATGGGAAACGATAAATTGTCCGGTACTTTCTCATTTCTAATAAAGCACTCAAGGTGCTTTTTACTACAAGCCTCCTTCACCCAGTCACACACACATTCATACAAGTTATTGTCAAAATTTTCTTTTTTAACAGAGAAAGGGATTTTCAACACAGCATTTCTAAATATAATTGGTTTTTTTAATAAAGCATACAAAATTTCTATTTAAGCTCAAAGCTTGTAAAATCAAGTTAAAACTGAGATCTATATACATGGTGTTTTCAAGAACTGGAGTGACAAGAGAGAGTTCAAAGAGAGGCACACGGTACAGGACAAGCCTGGTGGAGGTAGGAAGTGAAATTCAAAGAAAACTAGTGAGAGGTGTATCTAAAGATCCCTGAACAGCTGCCAAGATACCAGTGAATGACTTTACCCTTAAGCCCAAGGAAAACTCCAGGACAACCTGGAGAAAGATTATATATACTAGAAGCACATCCTGCTTATGATTGAAAAGGCGTACAACCCAAAAACACAATCCTCACAGTGAAACACGCAGGGGGCTGGAAACGGACTGTTTCTTATATAGTGTTTTTCTACTCCACCTGAGTACTAAAAGCACTTTACAAAACTTGCCTCATTCACACAAAGTTAGGATATTTGGCATGTACGTAGACTGAAGCAGCCAGGCATCGAACAACCAACCTTCCAATGGGTAGGTGACGTGGGAATATTGTCAGAATGTAAGAAATCATGAAGAAAGAAGCATATGTGAAGATTTTGAAAGAAAACCTCAAGCAGTCGGCAGAAAAACTCGATCTAGGTTGTCACTTTGTTTTCCAGTGAACATTATCGACTCGCCTGCACAAACTCCTGTTTTGAATATCACTGAAAACTGTGGGGTGTTGAAGACCAAGGTTAATGGCAAAAGACCATCAAATCTGGAGGAACTTGAGAAATTTGCTAAGATGATGTGCGTGAGACAACAAATGACTGTTATCCAGCAAAGGGATGCACATTTGACTATTAGCATCGAACACTTTTGAACTTGCGAAATAATTTGGCTCCTGTGTCCAAAGTAAAATACTGTAAGCATCCATAATAAAACGAGAATGTTTGGAAAAGCTGTGTTTAAAAAAATCCTTCTCTATATAACAGCACTTGGAAAATACTTTTAAATTGGGGATCAAACCACCAACCTTCTGATTAGTGATGATGTGCTGCACCTCCTGAGCCACAGGTGCCTCATATGGCAAGACTTTCTTGTTCATAGAGTCTGAAATAGAGCATTTACGAGAAGCCTGAGATTTTGACTCTGAGATTACTTTGTATTGTCAGTAATCATGTGTAATCATGGTCATGTGTAATGTTTTCACCGTTGTTACAGTTTGCGTCAGAAAAAGAAATGATGATGATTGTATGTTTTTGTTTTTTACAGTGTTGAGAACACGCGATGTCTTGAGAAAAGCCAAGACCAACTTACAGGTCAGTTCACTCGTTGCCTCATATTAATCCTGGTTTTGGTATCATTATCCACAATGAGTGTTGTATTCCCATAAGTAAGAACAACTAAGTGGGTGGATGATGACGTCCCTCACACTTTTGGTCATTAGAAAAAGATGTTTGTTTTCTTTACCTTTCCTCCTCTATCCTGTCTCCTACTGAGTGTCCTCAGGAGAATGAACTCAGGATTTCTTCCCTGCACCAAGCTCCTTTTCCCATTCCTCCTTCTCCTCCCTCACTCCTCTCCTCCTCTTATTCTTCCTCATCCTCATCCTCACAACTCTGGCCTGGTAAAGGTACAGTCTGACGTGTTGGGTGGTGAAGCTGCTTGCTTTTTGATTAAGAACCTACAGTATATATCAAAAATGTTTGCATGTAGCCAGTAAAGCCACTTAAATACTACATAATCATGCAGCATGCAAGGCTGACTGAGATACTACTAAACAGGTAAACAGCATACTTGTATGTAAAAGACTAAGCAAACACTAACACGTTGCTTTCCTTGCTAATGTTCGTCTTTCTTGCTAATCATCATTTGGACAAAAACGATAACTAGAAACGTCAGTTTGCTTACTAGAAAAGCAAATAGTGCAGTGAGACCATACTGACCAGTTTAACAATGTGGCCTCTAGTCCTTACCCAGGATTACTATTTCTTTTGATTCTGTTATCAAGTAATAAGTGCAAAGAAATGCAATGTCTGGTGGAGATGAACCAAAAATATATATTTTTAAAACAGACATTTTTAACTGCAAAAGAGATTATTGGGCTTTATATGTGGTTACTGCTATACTTACTTTTATACACATACATTTTTTATGAACTCAAATTGATATAGATGTCTAATATCACTGGCTGAGCAATAGGTTGGTTTTGCTCTGCATATGTGCATTTTGAGGGGACAAAGGAAAACTGATAAACAGCAATCAGAAGCTGATACCGGTGTTAACAAAAAGAAATAGTAAAGTTACTTACAAGTGTAACATTTTAAATTATATACAACTTACATTTAACAGGTGGTGCATAAATAAGATCCACTCCATAGAAACCTCCTGGATCTCTTGTCAACTGTCTTTCAGGTGAAATCTCAGGCGGACGCTTCTGTGAGCTCAACATGTCTCCTGGTCGGAGTGTCATGAAGCCCCAAACTTCACCCTGTAGCTCTTCCTCCTCTCCTGCCCAGGGATGGACTCACCACCAGCTCCCCCTGCAGGAAGTCTTCCTGTAGCTCAGAGTTCATCATCACTGCCATCTCCGGCTGTGTTATTTTATTATTTGTATCAATGGTATAATTTGTGCAGATGTTTGCAGGATTTTCCTGGAGGGAACTCAAAGGTTTTTTTGTTCATATGAGATAAGTCTCAGTTTGGCTGAAGCTTGTTTATGATTCATAGCGTCTGTCTGATGGGGTCTTTTTGCATTATTACTATTAAACCAAATTTAAATAAGAATAGAACTAAATTTAAAACAGTTTGAAAACTTTTAGATTTATCAGCAAATTAATCAGCAATTTCTGGAGGATGCCGTTGACTCACAGTTTAAAAGTGACAAATCAGGAAGGAGCTTCACCTTTGTTACTTCAGCAGGGATTTTAAAATGCAAAAAATGTGTTTAATGCCAGCAGGAAAAGGGAGAGTTAAAGAGCAAAATCCAAAGTGCTTCCTCTTAGCCTCTGTTGAGGCTCATGTTTGTAGTCAGTGTGTAGAATTACATGCATGTGGTGTGAGCGTTGTGATAAAACAAAGCCATACTCCCCAGAGGTAGTTATGTTTTAGTTTTGTCCTAATATCCTAATGAAAAAAGAACATAGAACCATCAAAAGACGTGCAGTCGGTCGTGTAGCTGGTAGATGATGTTCTTACTTTCAAGTAACACAGCAGCTTAGTGTCACTGATTCACCGTTCACCCTCCAACTTCACTTTTTCTGTTAGACATGGAAACAATCTTTCCTTTGTCTTTAGATATTTTAAAATGGGGGAATGGCATCATCAACTTGCAGGCTTGATAAACCTTGTAAAAAAGATACTTGTGAGATACATTTTAATAAATGGTCCAGAAAGGATGACAGTTCATTTTTGTAACGATTAAAAAAAACAAAAAACCATAGCATCTCTTTTTTTCTTCTTCGTCAACTTCTTCTTTTTTCTTTTTTTTTAAAAACAACAACTTTTTTTTCTATGTTTATTTTTTGTTTTTAGCTAAATTTGTCAGTATCTGTGTGTTTTAATGTTTTGTCACAGCGATATTTAAAAAAAGTAAACACGTCTCTGGAAGCGTTTCCTTTGGAAGAGGTTTTGTGACACTCACAGTTTATTTTATTTCATTGGCTCCTCTTGTGTTTATTATTATTATTATTGTTTAGTTTGTTTTCGTGACTTTTTTCTGTGTTGTAGGTCACCTGTTTTGTTTTGTGCATGAACTGTGGCTTTACTGCCCTCTAATACTTTTACTGAAAAATGGAAATTCTGGAGTTACTGTGCAATACACAGCTCTGTGTTTCTTTGCTTTTGTTTTTAAGCTTGAGTGTTAAAGTGCCATGTCAACAGTTTTAATTCTAAAACTGAACTGATTTAAGAAAATTATTTGTTAGATGAATGCATGTGACAATCAGTATGAAGCACTTTTATTGGCCCAGGCATTTTTAGCTATCTAAATCACATAAAACAGCACCATACTGTAGGAGTGTAGTGAAGAAGCAATAAAATGAACCAAAGTAGACAACTTGCATGTTGTTAAATCAGGTTTAAAAGAGATTAAACAGTTTTGGACTGTTTTCCCTTAGAGGTCAAAGGTCAAACTTGGTTTGTTTTGTTTCTTTTAGTGTTAGAGCTGTTTTAGGAGCCACCCTTCATATATGTGCATATTAACGGTAGTATGTACATCAGAGAGAAGAGATGGTCTTGGGTGAAGGCCATTTGTATTTTTAAGACTGTTCTCTTTATTAAAATGTTTTGTGGTGAAGATCTTTCCAATAAAAGGGGACAAAAATATCTGTCATGTTTGTTGTTTTCTCACGTTATACTACATGTTTTTTATTTTGTTCACCTTAAGCACAGCCTTGCAAATACAGTGAGGGTTTCTTTATACTGTACACTTCATAAACCGTGTTTAATCAGCGCTCAAATGCTGTTCAAAATAAAAACAAAACAGAATAACAATAGATGTACATGTGACTTACACAAAATTACAGAATACTTTCAAGTGTCACTAGGTTTTCTCTTTTTAGATCAACAATATTAAATGCTGATTATAAGATCAACAATAAGCAAGAAAAGCTATAAAATGCAGGAAATGCAAATACAAAATGAAAGCAGAGGCATAAAAATTTAAAGATTAAAATGTTAAAACTCTTAAATTAAAAAGTGATCATACATGTTAAATTAAAGAAGACATGATGCACAGAAAATATGAGTTGTTTCCTGTTATGTTTTGAAATTTATGAATTATTTTATACTAAAGAGTAAGGGTAAACTCACTGGCCATTTCTTTAGTTACACTGAGCTGAACTCCATATTGGCTTTGTGACAAAGATTCAACAAGGCGCTGGAAACACTCTTTGGACTTTGTTGTCTATACTGACCATAATATGGAGTTGTGGTCAACTGAATGGGAAGCTGACAAATTTGCAGGCCAGCTACACATCCATAATGCAAATATCCAATTCTACTACACCCCAAACGTGTCTCGAATGGATTAAAACGCAATGACTTGGGAGGTCATTTGAGGAAAGTGATAGTAAAGTCAGTAAAGTAAAGAACCTTTCAAGACAAAAATCACATAGTGCTTCTCAAAATATCAGAGCATTAAAAAAGAAAAATGGGAAATTATCATGATCTCGATGTCATATTTAAAATTCAGTTTGAGGTTATTTGAATGTGTTACCCTTCTGAATGCAGCCATCAGAAGATGGGTACACTATGATCAGAGAGGGATGGATATGGTTAGCAACAATACTCAGTCAGACATTTAGAGTAAATGATGCTGACATACAGTGTGCCAAGAAAATGTCCCCCACATTACACCACCAGTCTAAACTACTGGTACAAATAAGATGGATACTGGCATGCTTTTATTTTGTTTATGCCAGATAAACTAAATGAAAGCATCTGTATGCTGCAGCAGAGTTTGAGATCCATCAGCCCAGTCAATGTTATCCTACTCAGCACAGGAGTGACAGCTGGTGCGGTCTTCTGCTGCTGCACAACCTGAACTTCGGCAAGTTGTCTTGACCATGACTGTAGGACTAAATGGACTGAGTTGCTGACGTGTGACGGGCTAATTAGATCTTTGCATTAATGAAACACTGAACAGGTGTACCTGGTGAAGTTTAACAGTGAAAGATAGAATAAGGCTACTGTGGGGATAAAAGAAAATCTGACTGTCATATATATGGCACAATTTACCAAAGTATTGCCATGTGGTTTAAATACAAGGATGTCAAAGTGACAAGAAAATTCCCTCTTTGGGAAAAAAGAGGATTTTATTAAACAACACGTGCGCCTAAAATACACACTAATTATTCATATTATTAGATAATAGAATATATATTGCTTAATATGTAAATGTTATATGCAGCTATATATGAAACATTAAAATATACATCACTTTATAAGCCGATCTGTTTATTTCACGGTCTCGTTAAACATACACACAGAAAACACATACGAAGCAGTTTAGTTGTTAATCAATAGGTGGCAGCAAACCACAACAAACCTCGTGGAATTGTTTCACAGCCCCAACACTACGAGGATGCAAAAGCAAGTCGGTATATGTAAAGGAATCAGTATAAGGTGTCTGAGTCTGTGAGTGTGCTTTTAAAATTTAGAAAAAAAAAAAGTTAATTTCTTTCATGTGTCTGCATGGATTTTTTTTATAATCGTCATCATCTTTTTTTCCCAAAATCAAGAAATCGTCTAGCAAGCGGAGGGTGTAGATGAGCTTGAAACCAGAGGTGTGAAGGGGATTAGGATTTCAAAATAAAACCTTTTGCACTTGCGCAAATTGCAAAAAATGACAGACATAATATAACGGCATATTGACTTCAGTATATTGCATTCAGGATAAACAAAAATATATTTTCTTCTTTTGAAATGGCAGTAGAGTATATTTGTCTTCTTTTACCACGACAGTTACCGATATCACATTGCATTGTCAATGTTCAAATTTCACTCACATCAGGAAAATCCCAAATTATTATAATTATTATGTAAAAGAGATCAGTGGTTAGTGCCACTGGGATCTTTGATCTCAGTGAGACTAACCTGGTTAAATTAATAAATACAATTTAATAATTATTATTATCGTTTTAAAATAAGAGAATGTTATCCCCATCTGGTTTATTTTCTATGACTACAAAGACGTCAAAGATTGAACACTCTGGGAGAGACAAAGAGGTTATCACTAATATTTATTTTTAATAGTCATTGCATTTTTATTATTTATATATTTATTTGTTTAGTAGTTAGTTAGATAGATAGGATTTTTTTTATTACATGTGGATTCCTGTCCTTTCTTGCATACTTTTATTTTGGTATTAATGGACCGGATGTTGTATTCCTGCTAACCTGACACCCCAGCAGTCGTGTCAGAGCCAGGAAACAAGCTGAGCTGTACCGTGTCGTTGCAGTTCAACAGCGAGGTTAACTCAGTGTTCGCAGAGATCAGCCTTTATGTGAGGATGGGCGAACACCGAGACATGATGTATGTCGCCTAAGAAGTCACCAGACAGAGACGGAAGACGTGGAGCTCTTGGGGAATCATCTGGAAGCGTTAAGAGGGAAGGTAGACCTGCCAGGGTGTCACGGTCTTTCTGGGCAGGTAGACGTTATCAGGCAGCCAGACTAGCCGCTCAGCTAGTGTTTCAGCGGCAAGACGCTAGCTTAAATCGGGTTGAATGAACTTTTGCCACAGACGGCACAAAAAAGCGCAGCGCGGATACATTTTTTCTAGAAATATAAAGCTATCCCTGTGAAAAGCGCACACTGCCCTTTTATTGTTTTCAAGGAGACACCGGTGGCTGCTCATACAAGAAGGCTGATTGACAGCTTGTCACAACGGGTTTTCCAGATGTGGAGTCAGCACAAGAAGTGTAGCCGGGCTCTGAGTCGGGAATGGCTGGCCGGAGCAAACTCATAGGTGGAATCGCAAGTCAACAAACTGCAACAGCAAGCCATGCATTTCAGTTTGGCGCTGAGGTGTCCCTGAAAACCACAGCAGCCGACCTGACACGTTGTTCTAGCCAGCTAAGTGAAGTTACCGAGAGGATACTGGAAACTGCACAGGAAAGCGGGTGAAGTGGTGCAATCCGGCGCGCGATAGGACTGTTCCTACAGTCAGTATGAAGAGGACGGAGAATAAAAACAAAAGGAAACTCTGCAGTATGGAGCAGCACGACAGTGGAGGAGAGGAGAAAGATGCGGTGAGTAGTAAAAGCCTTTCGATACTCCTTGCTATGTCAGGAGGACGTGTCTCGTTCCCTTGTGAGTTCATGAGCCCACAGAAATCGCTAGAAACCCCTTAAACAGCGACGTCCTTTGCTTTCGGTACCTTTATGCAAAACCATTTTTCTTAGTAGTTCTGCAATGTGGACCTTTTTCCAGAACTTTCCTAATAACTATGTTTTTTGGCTTAGATGAGTTAATATATGCCATCATAATTAGTTGCTATTGCTAGTAGTTATAAAACTGTCTGTAAGCATGTAGTCACACAGCAGTGAGGTTGTGTGAAAAATGAAGCAGTCAGTATAGAATAAACAAGCAGTTATGATGTCCGTCTGTTTCATCAGCTACTACTAATGAACAGTTAATCCTCTCAGGAAATATACGCTTTCAGTAAAACATGTACACAGATGCTCTGTCCCTGCAGCTCTACATGTTTGAAAGACTCATTCCCTAATGGAGAAAAGGGACCTAATTCAGGAGCTTCACAGTGTTTGCTCAGTCAGTGTGGATGCTGGCTGTTTCCTACTATGGTAGGTTGTATACATTCTTTGGTTTGTCAGAGGAAGGCACGTAGTCTGGAGTCCTGAAGAAGACTAAAGTGTGCTCTAGCAGTAAATCTGCGCTTTGTCAAAGAGTATGGATTTTGGATTTGTTGTAATTTATCAGTAAGTAGAAGTAATCCACCACCAACTAACACCAAGTTATCCATAGTGGGCTCATTACTTGGTGTTATTTGGCCTTGTGCTAATCTATTCAGTGCCCAATTTGTTCAACATGTAGTTGTAATGCCAGTCTGGGATACCTGGGAAACCTACAGCTTAAGAACAAAAGCATCAGAACTGGAGGTCAGAGGGGCTTTGAGCTGTGCCATCAAACTGGTAATTTCATTTCAGGTATTTTTTATTAGTAGTATGTTTTTTTTAGTCCAGTTATTTGATATAAGTGATATTGGGGGAGGGTTCATCCCTCCCATAAAGTTATTGATTCTACATATATAAAGTCTGAAACTCTGTGCATTTGCACATTTAGAGGGTTAAGAGGCTTAAGCACAAAATAAACGACTGTCTGCCACATATATCTACTTTAACCAGTTATTAGCTGTTGGTGGAATATGCTCTTCTAGAAGCCATGCATCAGTATATTGGTTTAAAAACAGGTATAGGCCAGTATTGATTGCTATCGCAGTACCATATGTCTAAGTATTTTAATAATATTCAACTGGCTAAATGTTCAAAATGTTTTGTGAAGTCCTGAAAGATTTTACAACATTTTCTGTAAATACTTTTTGAAGTAAGAAGTATGAGAAGCTGAGCACCGGCTATCACCCTAGCATATCTGTTATAGTAAATATTGATTTGCACCCACAATTTTACAGTCAGATTTTGGTGGCTACTTTACCTCACTAAACCAATAATTAAAATATTTAAGACTTTATTGATATGGGCAAGCCATTACAGAGGACATCATACTTGAGTCCGTAATAACTCATTGTTGCGTGGTAATACTGTACAGTGCAATTCCTGATAGAATTCAGTAAAAGTTTATTTTAATGCTGCTAGGAATTGAAATCACTTGCAGCTTGTGTGTAATACTGTTCAGGAGCCATACTAAGGCAGTTTTATATTTTATTTGTCTTTGTTTGTAAAAACTATAAAGATAGCCCTCTAATAAGATCCTCTGTCCAAAGATGAAGTCATCGGTGGAGCTCCAAATGTTTCCCAAAACCGGCCTAAAAGAGGAAATGTCTTCTTTGCAGGCAGTTTAGATTCAGGGGAAGGATTCGGTTTTGGGGAAGTTTGAGGGAGTGAGCTTTATATTTGTATCATGGGAAGAAAGACAGATGTTTTTTTGCTGCCACAGTTTTATTTGTTCTTGTGTGAACCGTGACGAAGTGAAGGAGCAGACAGGGCGTTTTCATGTTAAGTGACTTGTCTGCCTATTTGCTTACATTGTGGAAGGCTGTGAATCATGTGCTATATTACTTCATGGTTGGCTGTTCTTATTTTCTTGCAAATGTGTATAATTGGGGTTTCTGTAAGATGTGTGACAAAAACTTACTTCTGACAAAGCAAAGAGATGTCCTCGGAGAAAAGCTGCACATGCTAGAGGTCAGAGCTGTGCTTGGATTTCCGTTTTTGCTTGATGATGATTTCTACATGTTCATTTAAAAATAACAGCCAGTTGCCGTCTTGTAAAGAAAACCCACATAAATAAGTGGTTTTTATGCTCATCGTCCTTACTTTATGAGAAACAGATCATCAGACCATACAGTTGCTCCTGGAGAATCACTCGTCACTGATGTCTTCACTTACACGCTGTCCTTGTTACAATAAAACCCCCACAAAATAACCAACATTTCACACAGTCAGAGGATGGATGTCATTTTCTAACTTCAGCGTGAATTTCAATATGTTGCCAGGGACAGCGGATAAACACATACAAACACCCACTGGAGTGTTGTAATGTGGGACCTGCATACTGACAGTTGGAAGAAGAATGCTTGTTTTTACGGTGGTGACTGCAAACAGTTACCACCGTAAAAACAAACAGGACATTATTACATCATGAAAGTCAGACATTCTGCAAGGTGTAATCAAACTCCTCCTTTATCTTTTAAACAAATTCAAAATAGGGTTAAATGTAAATGCCATTGAACATTGAATGTAAAAAAAATGGAGAAATGGTAGCTTTCCTTTTTATAATGGATATTTTTGGAACTTTCCAACATGGTGTGAGCAGTGCTGGGCAATAAAATGATCACAATATTTTATAGAGGGGGAAAAATGTCAATGGCGATGATAAATGTAGGCTTTAATATTTGATGAGACAAACAATAATTTGGTTTCAGGCAGTATGTAAGGTTGGTGTAACGCTGGTCTTCTGAGAGAAAAAAATGACAATAACCAGGATGTCCTGATGAGTAAAGCCAAGAAGGAAAATGTATCCGCCGTTCAGGAAGAGATAATACCAAAGAAAGGTCACACATCATCAAAAGTGTGGAAGTGGTCAGTTTTCTATGATTAGACCAAGCACAGATAAAGACAGGTTGCAAGATATAGTGGCGACAGGTCCCAACAAAATCCAGTAACATGACACACTTCTTTAAAAAATATCAAAAGTATGCAAAAGAATGTGGATCCTCCAGGGCTGGAAAGCGTCGTGTTCTGGGCACGCATGAGCTTCAGCCTCGCAGTCTTGATTATTGGTCCTGAGGACAGGGAGGGTCACCGACCATCTGCTGTGACAGACCAGAGAAGCACCTTGGTAAGGTCTTCCTTTGTCTCTTGTCAGCTTCTTCGTAGACATCAAAAACTGGATGTCAACCAATTTTCTCAAACTGAGCAATAATAAAACTGAACTGTGGTTGTGGTTCCCAGGTCACAGCCAGGAAAAGTGGCCAATCTGCACCTCTATCTCACCTTTTCCACAACTTTGGTGTCATCCTGGGCTTCCTCCACTCTCCTTAATTTTTACTACATATTAAATCCATCTCTAAAAGTGCCACCCAAATATGTCCAAGCTCTGGCTAGTGCTCCCTGACTCTTCAGCTGAAACCATCATTGATAGCTTCAGTACTTCCCACCTGGGCTACTGTAACATTTTCCTGCTTGGTCTGTTTATCAAAGCCTTGGACACAGTGCAGTATGTTCAGAACTCAGCTGCCGGAGTTCTTACCTAAACACATCACCCTAACACTTACGTGCTGGAGTTTGGTGATGATGACGGCTAAGCTACCAGTCGAGTTCCGTATCTCTTATCAAATCCATCTCCTCATTTACAAATCCCAACATGCTTTTGCTCCTCAGCATTTTTCTGATCTTCTCTTCTAGACCTCATGTTTTCTTCTGCATTCTGCAGATAAAGGCGTAGTCTGCACTTCTCACGCCAGTCTTTTAGGGAAAGAGGCTTCAGTGCTTCCATCTCTCTGGAACAGGCTCCATCCCTGAGTATTTTCAACAGACAGTTCAAATGCCACCTGTTCACTGAGGCCTTTGAGCTCTGACTTTTGTGTAAAGCGACCTTAGATTTCTTGAAAGGGTATTTAAATATGATTTGTTTTTGTTGCAAATAATATTATTATGTTTTAAATTAATTAATAACTTTTTCCCCACAGCCAAAACATTGCAGCTATATGTGATGGAGTTCATAGCTCTCATAGATTGCAGAGAAAACATTTCTTCTTTCTCTGCTAGCTGAAAGAGAGATGAAAGGATAAGCTGTAATATCTTCTCACTTAAGACACCATATTGTTGCTCCTTGCTTAAGCCCTGACATGATCAAGCTAATTAGGGCAGACTTGAGGTAGACTGAAATCTACAGCAGCTTAAATGTGTACTCTACAGCAGAGTGTTAATAGGAGTGGCTGGGAACAGGGAGTTTTGTTATTTCACTAACTTCACTTTCACTTCATTTCTAAGATATAAAATGCACATTGTAGCTCCTTAATTCTTTGTAATCTGTTATCTGTCCATCAGTTTGATGAAGTTTACTTTTGAAAACCATTGCACTAAACATCTAGCACTACCAACATTTTTTTTCTATCATATGACCATGTAGCTAATGTTTAGAACATTTCTTCTTCTGAGAGAATGGATTTCTTTCCATAGTGTCCAGCCCCATGCTCACTATAATGTCCATCCTTCGCTATTGATAATGCTGAAAGAAGTCAAACCGCTTCCAGCCTCATCAACTTCGTCTGTTCCTAGCTCTACATATTGTCAACGGTAGCAGTAGCTGTTAACATCTCCGGTTCATTAGATGTGCTTAGGGTACTCATTAAATCTCCTCCCCCCCCTTTCACTGATACGGGAGAGTGATTTCCTTCCCAGCCTTTAACCACTTATGGGTTAGGTGCAGCTGAGGAGCCATTGAGCCAGAACGACCTTTGGGACTCCAGCTGATAGTTCTCCCTGCATTGCAGATGCCAGGGGGCAGACTGATAGAGCCCAAATGGTTTATGTGCCATTTTAGAATGCCTAGAAGCGCACTAATGGGAAGGCGCAGATGCAGTAGGATGATTGACATTAATTATAAAGCCCTCATTAACGAGAATAATGGCTGAGATGAGCCCTATCGATGACTATACAAAAATCTCACGTATTAGTGTACAGGTTTAGTTATTGTGGTAATCTGCAATGAGTAGGAAGGAGAAATCTCAAAAAGTGACAAAGGACACAAGTCAAAGCATTTGTTTGTTTCCCTTTGTTAATATTCAGTGTGTTTGTGGTTATCTGTTTACCGTTCTCAAATTATATTTTGTTAAGTCTTTTCCTTTAGATTAAACTTTGGTCTGTTAAATTGTGAAAATGCCAGCACAACACTCTTACTAGGGAAAATCCATCATCTGCTCCAGCTTAATGTCTTATAATGTTACCTCCCCCGAACCTGAGTGATGTTGATCTCACACTGATCTGGACTGCACATTGCTTTGCTGTCTTTGCTATTGACCACCTCGTTTAAACTTTGCTTTTTCTATCCTGTCCCTGAAAATGAGCACAACTCTGTGCAGTGAACAAAAGCCTGCATTATGCTTGCTGTTGTAGTATTTTCAAATTTGACACAATTTAATATTAAACATTGTTAAAGAGTTTTCCTTGTGGAAGTTGTTCTGTCATGTTTAGTGTTTAGGAAATTTTCAATAGAAGTTTTTAGTATGTGAAAATTTACTAGCATTAAACCAATAAATTTGAACCTATTATGATATAACATTGCTCTTTATTAATATATAACTAACTAAGGAAAACAATGAACACTTACAGTGTTTCTTTAGGCATTTATTTTCCATTTTGAGTTGTTAATAGAAGTGAATGTATACTCAAGAGCATCAAGTCGCATTAACCTAATTCACAGGAAACGACAAATGGCTGTGCCTCCTGTAGGCACTCATTCATAATCAGTCACCTCAAAGCACTAGGTAGTATAAGGTGAGCACTCCAGCAGAGAATGTCATGACATTTTTTAAACCAACTTGGAAACCGATATTTTCTTAAGTGAAGCGATATCAAGTTGAACAAGTAACATGCTATTCAACTATCATAATTGCCTGAGTTTAGATTTTCTTCTCTATAGTTTTTTTGTGTACAATAATTGGGATCATGTGTCCATGTAAAAGCAGGCACAGACATAATCATTTGTCATAACTGCCACTTAATTTGACACAATCCACCTGACAGTGAGACAAGGTACAGAGGCAGCTCGAGGGCCACCACAATAGTGGCCTTGCCAGGGAGCTAGCTAATGGAGGAAAAACAGGAGATGGAAAGGGCTTACAACTGGCAGCTTTTGAACTTTCATAGCAGACGTGTGGAAAAATTATGAGTAACTTTAAATATTTTTTTCAACAGCTGGATGGATGAATGAGTAGGAGTATTTTTCCCCCAAAATTGTAGATAACACAGTGTTGTCCACTGAGGAGGAGAACACTCACACACAGACACACACACACTCAGGACATCTCATTGACATAATGCTTTCCCTAGCTGCTTAGCCTAACCCTAACCATCAAAGATGAATGCCTAAACCTAACCCTTACCCTATACCTAACTATAACCTAATTGTAACCCTGACACTAACACAACATTTTGAGCCTCAAAGATGCCTTCAAACTCGTGGGGACAGGCCTTTCGTCCCCATAAGTGACTTTTGATCCCCACAAATAAGGTAGC
>NW_005187458.1:2889306-2899126 GCF_000239375.1 Pundamilia nyererei
ACACACACACACACACACACACACACACACACACACACACACACACACACACACACACACATCAAAAAGCTAAAGTATTCTGCAGGATCTCTAAGTGAGAGAAAGAGCAGAACAGGGAAATGTGTGTATGAACTCTACCATCAACCTTCCCCGTTCTTACTCAGTGAAATGAGGTCAACCAATCAACAGCCCCAACCCCCACCTCTTGGTGTTTGACAGGTGTTTGTCGCTTGCATGACTTAACTGACTTCTTTTCCTCGAAAACGAGGTTGAGGATCAGTGATTGCAGAGGAGTGTCTGCAATCACTGATTGCAGAGTGTCCTTCGCTTGCATTCAAGTGGGCGTTACAGATTTTACAGCATGCTGTGGTTTAAATCAAACAGTGTGTGTGGGCCAACTTGATACATGAATGTTTTTTGGAAGTGACTGAGGGTGGCCATCCCTGTCGTGATTGGGTGATATTAACCTTTGGGCCTTGGCCAGCAAGGCGATTCCAGAAAAACATCCTGCTTCCTTGCCAGCTAACTATAGGAACACAAACACAACAATGAGGTCTGAAACAATCATAAGACAAGAAGGTTTGACAGACAGTCGAATTATGTAACTGCAAAAGTTACATTTTATGTTCTGTCTTGTCAGTCAAAGTAAAGACATTTTTTATTATGCCTGTGTGCCACATTCACTGGAAAGATCTGCAAGATGTAAACTTAAACTTAGGCCCGGTTAGCTTGCAACCAATTGTTGAATTATATATACATATCGGAAATTAAAAAATGGCAGCAATCGGCTGTTTCTCCAGTCTCCAATTCACCTCCCTGAACCACAGGAAGTGGGAACATCAGTGAGTCAGTGGCATTATTCAGAGCTGCTCTGTCGGAAAAACTACAAAATGATTACAAGCATTCATATCAGCATAAATTGGACTAATTACAATCTTTACTGAAACGGCTCTGATCTCATTTTATAGCAGTGCTGATAACTCTGGTTAGGCAGTAATGAGACCTCACTGTCTGATTCCCAGACAGCGTTTGAACATTAACCTCAATTCTTTCACAATCGCTTTTGGCAAATATTACTTTCAACAGAAACAAGCTGGACTTGCTACTGAGCCCTCAGAGCAAGAACACACCCACGATTAAAGCTTTCACGTTTAAATATCAGTTTAATCCACCAAAAATTAAATTGGTGAGCTGTGAGCAGTAGCCCAGGGGATTAGTGTTCTGATAGGTCGTATCGCTACATGTCTCAGGCCTGTAAATAGTGACTCATGTGAACTGATGATCAGTCATATCAGGTGTAGAGCCCTGTGCTCTGATGCAACGTTTGCTGCTCCAGAAAACAGGCCTGTGATGGTGTAGCCATGGTGGTGAAGCTCCAGTCCCAGGTCAGTGGCTCAAAGTTTTACTGGCCCATGTATAGTTTAACTGGCCTACTATTTTTATATATTTTTTTAATATCAATACAACTTAATGAGTATAAATATTTTTGCAATTGTAGGAGATTTGATGTGAATTGAGGTAAAAATAATTCCACTTTATTAAAATTGAGCTTTCAGTTTACCTCCCACTGACACTTTCCTGTTAAACATACAAGTCCTTGGCTCTCTGCTGGGTGATATTTCCAACAGAACCTCACATCAGTCCACATAAACCTAAGCTCTATTACCTGAGGACCTTTAGTAAATTAAACATTTGCACAGCACTGGTTCTCATGATTCCTGAGTCTTATTTTACTAAACAGCATGGAGTCCTAGTCACTGAAAGAGCAAAGTTGTATCTATAATAATGATAAAAATAAATCATTGAAGCATTTTTGGAACATTTTGCCATATTTCAATAATTGCTCAGTAGTTATTCTGTAGATTAGAAGTAATGCAGGTCGTTAATTTCAGTTTAACAAACTTGGGATGTTCTGTGTGAATGCAGTGCAAGAAACAGACATGCGATGGATATTTCCTTGGTAATACCAGTCCAGTGTAATAAAGCCCTGTTTGCCTGGGATTAGTTTGAGTTGAATTTAAAACTAATCCTCTGGGAATTCCATCTGTGGTCAGCTGCAGGCCTAAAATGAATCTTAATAGACTTCTACAAAGATTGTTCCTGTTGAAAGGTAGCCCAATGTTCCTTACGTAGTCCTGCCATGGATGTTCTCCATCATATCATCTTTTGAAATTTTATTCTTCAATTAATATATCTTCATGCTCCGCAGCCAGACATGCTCTTTGACATATGTGGACAAAATGCTGTCTAACTTCCATTTAAAATTGCCAACACCACCCTCTTGTGCACATGAAAACACTGAAATATGGAAGCTAGTTTTTGATGGAATTTGTAGTTTACAAATTAGAAATGGCAGATTTGGGATTAAGATCACTGACCACCGCAGTCGTAGCAACATACCAAAGTCCCCAAGTAATCCTGGTCCCTTGTAAATAGAAGGGTAGTTGCTGCATTGCAAAAATTCCTAGTGCCATTGTTATTAATTATTTCTTGCACTAATATATGATACAGTGATTTTTAAAAGATTCAAACATTGTAAATATTACAGCCAAATCTGAGATTCATTAACTGTGTCGTCATACCTTTACTATTTATTGTCCATTAGTTATGTTGCCATGTCATTTGATACATTTAGTTCAGAGTGCCAGATGTGCTTTTCAAATTGTAATTAAATTGCTCATTTTTTGGCTATGATCCACTCTGATGATGAGTCTGGTGATCGTCTTGTCGTGACATGCATCAACACAATAACATGTTGGCTTCCGTTAAAAAGGCTGTTTTGCATGCAGTATACTTCCTAATCTGTACTGTCCTTTGCATCCCATGTTTGTGCTGCAGAAAGATGATGGTAAACTTTTATTAGTGCCAGAGCATCAAAAACCTGGCAGCCCTGCACAATTCGTGTTGCTTTTATTAGTAGAGTGATCGCATAAAAAGTCTGCCAGCTGACAAAGCATCAACTCGTGTGTGGCAATGACCCAAGTAAATGCAGCTTCTGAATGGTTCAGTATTCTGAGAGATCACTGCTTCCATGAATCTCCTGCTGCTCAAGAAAACTGCAGCCCAAATCTGATGCAGTATGCTTTCTTATGGTGCCACATGTGCATGAACACACATGTTGCAAAAATGGGCGTATGTGCACACATACCCACATTACACATATGTGTTTTTTCTTTTATTTGTAAGTGATTTGCAACTGTATTATATTGAAAGATCTCAATGTTGGCTCAGCCTCCGTGTAGGAGGGTATGAAACGTTAGGGCTGAGATCAGGGCTACTTGATAAGACACAAACTACTCAGCAGCTGTGAGACCCCTCCTTATTTCCCCTGCTGCATTTTGCATACAGGCAGGTTTTGTCACTTAGTGTGAGAGGAAAACATCTTTTGACCAGTATGTTGACAATTTTCCCGATGCCTTTCTTGCTCATTGTGTTTGACATTTCTGCGCTAATATAATAAGCAATTACTTTGTTGATTTTAGTGCGTCTTTGTGAGGTTTTTTTTGATACCTTGGTTTCTGGTGGAGTACAGGCTTGTCTCACATTCACAAACTATATTTGATTAACTATATCAGCCACTATACAGTTTTTCTTCATGCGTTCATCATATACTGTAGCTAATTATGTGTTTTCAGGTGTTTGAATAATCTAAAAATTATCTGTAGCATATGACTGTAGTCAAGTACATTCAGGAATCTTTTGCTCCCTAAACCAACAATTTCTGGAACAGAGCAGTTGAATGAGATGTGTTTCATGCCTGCAGAGCTGAAGATGTCATTTTTCTGCTTTTACAATAATTTGTTAAACATGTTTCTCATTTTGTTGTAACAAGCTGTGTGGTGTGTAATGAAATGCAGCCTGCGATCAGTTCTGGTTTTCAGTCTGTTTTTTTTTTCCCATTTAAAAAGAAATGAAAAAGCATAACTACTACCATACTTTAAAAATATTCATTTTTAACTTTTGTCTTAATTAGAAAAACAAGAACTATGTAAGAATTTCTTCTTAAATAGTTAAATTATGGTCCCGATCAAAAGTTTAAGACCACTTGAAAAATGGCAAAAAATCATATTTTGCTCGGTCGAATCTTAACAAGGTTCCACGTAGAGCTTAAACATGCAACAAGAAGAAATGGGTACGTGACAAAACATTTTTTTGAGCATGCAATTTATTGAAAACCATGCTTGAACTGAAACAGGCCGTTTTAAAATCTAATCCTAAATACTTTTTTTGGTCAAATCTAAGTTAGAATTGGTAAACTTAGATGAAAATTAACAAGTTCAATTTTTTGAGATATGACTTGAAAATACCAAAGCTCTTCCCCGTAGTATCATAAATGGTATTATGCATATACAAAATATTTTCCTGGGCATCGGTAGTGAGTTTGAAGCTTTTCTGACACTGGGGTGTCACGTCAGGAATAATATGATAGACTGAGAATGAGAATAGACCGTATGCCTTTAGTAATTATACTAATGCCTAATGGAAATAATGTAGTATGCTAGCTTTGTACTACGAAGCCTGAGAGACTCTGATTGTTCTTTGACTTGCCATTACTCCTTAAATGATAAAGATGGATCTTATTCATTGCACTTAGCTTTTGTTCTTCTCAGTGGCCTACATACGATAAACATTATGATAAAAACATGTCTCATTGATCTCAACATTATCTCATCATTCACACAGCAAAGTTATTTATTTATTTTATTTGCTGGGACAAATCCCGTTCAGGTTTAGGTACACCTCAATAAATCAAATCATGACTTGAGGATTTCCTGTGCTGTACGCAGAGACTTAATGTTTCCAGGGATAAAATTTTGTGTAATCCTCTGATTTTTGCAAATTAAACGTTGAATTAACGAGCTGGAACTTGGCTCGCTCTGGTCCAAACTGCAGCACTGACTGTGCATCTTTCTGCCATTTTGGGGATCATTTCTCACTCCGTCTGTTTTCATGGCTCACAGCTTCTTAGTTACCAAAGGCTGTGGTGTTTTTCAAGTTTTACAACAGAGGTTATTGTGTATTTCTGCACATATTTCATATGCAGTTTTCTATCTTTTTCAGTCAAGTGGCCACATTACAAGAACACATTTATATAGACACAATGGAATCGCATGGCTGGAGTAAAATTTTCAAGAGTCAGTCATGTTTTTGGGAAAATTATTATTTTTTTATGTTGTCAAACCTTAAAGTCAGCATAGTTGTGGTTCATGCAACAAAATAAGATTTTTCCACATACTTTTTGTATAATTACAGAAAATCAAATAAACTTCAGTATGATTATCTCCAAAAATGCAACCCAAAGAAGCCAAATGTTAATGTCAGGCTATAAAACATGATCCAGTAATAATACTGTCAGTTTATGTGGAGAGAGCAGAGATCCTTTGGATAATGTCAGTTACATCCATTCATTTTCAAACTGAGCTTCAACGACGGGCGGAGACTCGAGACCAGGTGTCTCCACATAACACACACCCCTCACATCTGAACACACATGATTGCACACGCATTATTTTGTGTCTTTCATCTGCTGGATGAGAGCCAGACATTTAATGAGCTTTATCTGTGTGGCAGAGGCGAGCAGCTATATGAAAAGCTATTTAATATCTCAAACCACTCTATTGTTTCTGGCTGGCTGGTGTGAATTGTAATGGAAGTTGTTGTTGTGTGTTTTGTGTTAGGCTCTTCACCAAGTACTTTTTATTCTTTAGTAAGATTTTCCAGCAAAATAACGAAAAAATTAGAAATAAGATCACGAAATAAACTTTTAATCTATAAAAACATGATGTCACATTGTCATTGTGTTGAGTCAAGAGTCTGAGCTCACCCCTTGTGTCTTATATCTGATAGTGAGACAACAGGGAATACTTTCATTGTGTTCAAAATCATTGGACTTTATCCGTGATCATCGCCTGGCCAAATAATCAAATAACCGATCATTTTCCCCCAAACTGAAACACGCTCATGAATCTGTGTTTGTATGACTAAAGAAAGGTTTGATTCCAGCGCTGTTGAGCTTTTCCTCCCACAAATAATTTTCTCAGTGCGCACAGAAGAGGATGAGGAGGTGAGATGTGACATTTTCCTTTGTGACATTTTCTGAATGCACCCCACTGTTTGCAAAGAAACCTCCCCCTTCTAACATTTTCACTGCTTATTCCTGTCTCCTCTCACTGTAGCCAACAATGTGGCTGCATCCAAACTGCTCCACCTACTAATGAAGAGATCCACAGCAACCATCTTATTATCTGGCCTGTGGTTCAACAGTGGGTTATTTACTTCATGTCCCCCAGCGCAACTGAGCAGGCCAGTGAAGGTCACCTCACACTAGGAGAGGGAGGCAGGCTGGAGATGACCTGCTGAGCCTGACCTCAGATTAAAGCACACCTCATCTATCATGCTTTCTTTCTTTGTTTTCATAGTTTTTTGTTACCACCCGCATCTCATGGTATGTCATAGTGTTATGGTGTTGGTTTAAAATGCACGCCTTCCTCTTTTGGAGTTTTGTTTTATTGCATCCTGATAGTTGTATCAAGTATTGTACAATTAAAGGTTACTGTCAGCTACTCTGACCTCATATTAACTTCACACCCAGGTCACATGGCTGCAATCCAGAGATTTTACTCACTTCTCCCAGGGTGACACATCATCTTTTACAAAAACAGCTTTGCATTAGATTCATTTAACAGTGACGTGGTTCTGATATATCTGATATACCCATGGAGCTTGTGGCTTTCATTCCTCCAGTGTCGTTCCAGACATTTGGAGAGTTATTCCCATGGTGCACTGGACTTTCTTTTAGTTTTTGTGATTCAAACCTGTAAACTTGTGACTACGCCCACTTAGAAATATTGTCAAACAATCTATTTGCTGAGTTGTGAGCAGCAAAAACTAGAGTGTGGCACTTCTTACTGTTACATTTGATCTGTATTTGAGCTTTTCCTGACAGTTGTATGTTGGATGCAAAAAGATGGCGATCATTTGAAGTTTCTTTCGTCCTTTGTCAAACTTCATATAATAGTTTACCACGTTTACTGGATAGATAACAGAATATATTCAAATATCTCCACATTGACTTAGTGAGACGGTGCAGATGTGGAACATTTGTGGGTGTTTTTTGCATACTCTTCTTCTTCTCCTCCTTCTTTTCCTCCTCATTCTTTGTTCCTGATCACACTGTTTATTTGGGTGGGCAAGTATGACCTCATGGTGACCAGACAGTGGAGTTACTTGTCTGTTTGGCTGGGTGTACGCAGACAATGGACACATCTTCACACTGATTTTAAAGTTTAGTAGTGACTCAACAGAGTCCTGGAACATGTTGAAAAGCTTGTAGCTGGGTTTATAGTTTACAGGTGACCTGGCTTCCTGTGATGTGATTACTGCTGTACCAAGCGCACCTTACAACACAAAACAGCAGCGAGATGAGAGTTAGTCTTGGAGCGTTTCAGCAGTCATCGAATCAGTTTGAAGACTGTTCAAGTTTAAGTGATAAACAATTGAAAACATAGAAGGAAAATCTGATGCTGTAGCAGCTGGAAAAATAGCTCTTAACTTTTGATCCTTTATCTTGCTTCATGCTAGTTAGTTCTTCTGCTGCTGGTGTGTACCATAGTAACGGCCTGAAAAGTGCTTTCAATCTGCATATTTGCTGAATGGCTAACAACTTGTAATTTACAAGTCATTGGCTATTGGGGGCTTGCAGTGAACACTAGTCTAATTTTTATATTCTACATTTTCTGTTAATATATTTGCGCTGATACAGACTTTTGGATGCACTGTTCCACAGTCCAGCCTTCCTATTGTTCCCCAGACGTAATCTTTTTCAGCATTTTAGAATAATTTCAATTCTTTTATTCAGTTACTATTAATAATAGTTGGTATAAAGTGGCTTAAGTATTCAGATTTAAGCATTTTATCTTTTTTTTTAATGCCTTGAGCAGCGATGGGTGAACGACGTGAATGTTTTATCTATATTAGAAGTACAGAGCCAGTTTACAGAAGTGTCAAATGCTGGATCTGACCCATATTTTAGGATTTGATTGTTTTTGAGAAATAAGATACTGTCGAGTCATACAAAAGAAGGAAGTTCTGACAAGTTTATTGATGCTTTGATGGGCAGGACTGTACTCTGTGTCCTGTGATTGGGTTTTCTGTGTTTCCCTATCTCTCCCTGTCTCTTTCTGAGTATTTCTGAAAAGTCCAAATCCGTGTGGAAAGTACAGTTTGTGCTCTATGAGGTGTGGGCGTTGTCTGCAGTGCAAGAGGAATGTGTGGTGAGGTCGTTTTCTTTAGTCCAGTGTCTGCAGTTCTGTTAGAGAATGAACCTGCAGCCAATTCACAGGTTGTAATATGGTCATTGGTTACTGTGTTGCCACTGTTGCCATGGACAACAGCACCCAGAGGCAGAGATGATGGGCTCTTACTGATTAACCATGAACCCCTGTTCCTCTGTACAGATAGCGGTCTCACTGGGAACAGTTTTTGGTTCCAAGTCACTGTTTGAAAAACAAAATTTTTTTCCATATCATTTACTGCTGGGGCTCACCAGCTTTTAATCACAAAATGCTGTTTGTGAGCCTTTATATGTTACTTAAAGAAATTTGAAGGAACATTGAGCCCACGTAAAGTGTCAGTGAGATGATGTGGTTGCTTATGTTGAAGTAAATGAGCATGAAGTTCGTGATGCCTGGAGCTGTTATTTTGTGGCAACACAAAAAAATCAGAATAGATTTTCCTGACAGGTTTCTTGCGTGTCAGGATCTCAATGAGTTTTTTTCCTCTTTAATTACAGTAAGTCTTGTGATTTTGGTATTTCTGCTCATTTAATTTTTGTTCTCCGTGGTGTTATATGTGGGACTGAGGATTGTCATTTGGAATTTTATGACTTGTTTTTGGCGTTAGAGCTTTGCATGTGGACAAACAGTTTTCCACAAACCACAGCTGAGGATAGGCAGCAGCTGTCCTGGCTCACTTCACCCTCTCTGCATTGCCTGTTTCGGCCTCCATCATTCACATCCATCTGTCTGACTACTTTCCTCTTTCCTGTTATTGCTTTCTTCCTGGCTTTTCATTTCTGCACTCATTCTTCTGGCTCAAATGCAGCTAGAATGCATCAACCTTGTATTAACTCTGATTAATAGCTTTGTATTTACACACAAATGCATGTGTATACACACACTGAGCTCTTATGGGGACACTCCTGCCTCTTCACCCACTGACAGAGGGGAAGTATATATGATGCAACGTTATCCTGTTCAGACATAATTTGTTGTTGCACAATTTCATGATGCAACATACTGAATGATCTTAGCTGGCTTACTGACCTGTCTTTTAATGCTGGTTCAAATATGTTTATGGTAGCAACTAAACATCATTATTACAACGAAGGACCGGAGGATTAATTGTATTGTAATCTCAATGGCTTTAAACAATTATGAAAATGTAACTGAGATAATAGGGAAACAATATCACTTTTTTGCACACATTTTGTCTGTGGATAAATCTCATATCCCGATACAAGTCGGTTCTTATCTGATAACAATATATATATCACACTATAGTGCATTTTCTATAAATTCAGCGGATAGTTTATATAGTTGCCACATCAAAAGTACTATCTATTTTCTACATATAAATGAAATAATTGAAAATGAAGTAAATACAGGCCTTGCATTGCGTTATGTTACATGAGCGCTTCCCTGAGGCCTCTGGGTATCATTCCTGCTCCTGTATGGCCTTCGGGAAACTAGCGTGTCTGCAACCGTCGACTGCAGAGCATCCAGTCTCGGATCAACTGCACCGTCTAACTCTTACAGGGATG
>NW_005187458.1:2900587-2912709 GCF_000239375.1 Pundamilia nyererei
TTTTTCACATTCTGTCTCTCACAGTTGAAGTGTACCTCTGGTGCAAATTACTGACCTCTGTCATCATTTTAAGTGGAGGAACTTGCACAATCGGTGGCTGACTAAATACTTTTTTGCCCCACTGTATCTGTTGTAGCAGTATTATATGCTGCATTGCAGATACTTTGGCCAAATACTGGTGATATAAATGAAGCAACTCAACCCGTGTGAAGTATTTTCAGCTGGGCGTTCTGAAGTTGTGTGTTTTGACCAACGCGTGAAACCAGATATTTAAAGAAAGTTAATAAATGGCTGCTACTATCTTAATGAGTCTTTATTATACGGCGTACCACAGAGAAAAGCCTGTTCTGACGTTTGGCTCTGTGGTTTATTTTGAGCACTTGACGTCTCTTTTTGCTTCTCATTCATAAACTCTCTCCATGCTCTTTCACATGATTCTTGCTTAGGTGGTAGAAGAAGTTTGTTGTGTCTGTGACTGTGGTGAGGAGCTGTTTACTGCAAATTTTAAAAGTACAGTTTTCTGCTCCGTGTCAGACTTTTCAGAACCGAACAATGTCCACGCTACAGAGGTAGCCGCTCGTTGAGGAATGAGCTCGTCCATTTGTTTTGACTGGTTGCTCTGCGGTGCCGTGGCAACTGTTGCAAACCCTCATCAAAAGCAATGAAAAATGTTGCAGTGAACGGTGTGGTACTGAGATCACCTGACACAAAATGTGAATGGGGGTTGAAATGTTTGTTAAGTGATGCTCGTTCACAGTGGATGAAGACTTACTCCTCTTGTAACCATATATCTTCCTGGTCCTAAATATGAACACTGGCATCATTCAAAGTCACTCCAAAAATGTAAAATCTTTCAAGTATTTTACCAGACCACCTCTTTGTTATGAAATAAAGATCTAAGCACATAAAAGCAGAGTTTAAAAAAATGAAATTTAAATCTTTTAGTTTTTAATATGTCGTATGTAACATTATACTAAAAATTAGAGATACCCAAAAATCTAAAGTGAGCTTGTTGACCTATTCATATAACATCAGTTATTTGAATCTTCTTGTATTTTCTGCCTACATGTATGTGCCACATGTCTATAGTAAACGTGATCTTCTATTGGCAAGGAAAGCTTAACAACTAAAAATGAAGGGAATAATAGAAAAAACTTGCTGGCCTGTTGAATCCTGTTTGATTGTTGACTGCAGCGCACTTGTACTTCTGCTGTGGTGAGCCTGAACACCCACAAATGTTGGATGCTATGGCAGTTTCCCCACTAAACAAAACATTAACAGCTAGAAACCTGCTGTTTAACCCTTCACTCTGCACGCTGCTCTGTGCTGTGTTCTTGCATCGGCAGCATTTCACTTGCAAGTGCTTGTGGTAATTTTGCAGCATTTCCTTAGTTCATTGAACAGTTAAGGCACCCTGATCATGTTTTGGATCTGTCGGTGTCTTTTGCTGTCAGAGAAGTCATGTAAAAGATTGCATCATTATTCATGTTATTAGTAAACATGTATTTGTTTATGTTTTGCTGTGTGGGTGTAAGATTCAGTGAAGTCACAAGGCTGCGGTTGAGCTGCTCCACTGGGGACAGTTCCACTTACTTAACTCGTGTGATGCACGCACCACTGTAACAAGTTTTTTTTTTTCTCTCTCTAAATGATAGAGGGATCATCATCCGCGAGCTAAGCTGGGAGCTTGTTTTCAGGCCCACTTGATGACAGATGTGATGGATTGTGGTCTGGTGTATGTTACATTAAAGTGTGGCTTAGAGCTCTGTGGGACATGACAAAAGATTAATGTCGACCCAAATGCAGTGAAGCAGGAGCATGAGTTTGGAGGGAGCTGTGAGCTGGAGAAGGAAGAGAGAAGAGAGGAAAGGAGAAGAAGGTTGTGAAAAACTGGTTTTACTTCCTTCTTATGGTTATGGGTCTATTGTTTGTTGAATTACGTTAGGATTTGTTATTCTTAATTGGTTTTAAACTTTTTAAAATCTCTTTCTGAAAGCTTTTCTGAGTGTTCATGTGTGTTTTAACCTTCTTTGTGGTGTAAACATATATTAATTTGGTGCTTTTTAAGAACTAAACTCTAATACCATACACATCACTGGATTTCAAAGGTCTCAAGAGGCAACAGTGGCCCTCTCCTTATCTTCTTTGGTTCTTACTCCCAAACTGTTATCCTGAAATACAAGTTACCATGTACCTATGCAGAACTGTACATTAAGCTTTAAAAAAGGGCCTCATTTATCACAGATGGGTGCTTTGAATTCTGAATAGAAGTTCTCAAAACAAAATACAAAAATAGTCTTTTTATAGCAGATACCATTAGAATACCAAAATCAGTTTCTTACGTAATTTTGTCAAGTGAGTAAATGTTCCTGTCCTCCAACCTTCTGTCCCTACCAGCTGACTAATAGGTAATGTCACTTAAGCCCTTTTTTTTGTTGCTGTTGTTTTCATATTTCATACATTCATTCATAAACTTGCTGAATGTACTTACAGAGCTGTGTTACATGCATAATGCACCATTGGTAGTGACCACTGCAGAATGCTTTGTTCATCAACGTTTTGTATTCAAAAAGGAACAGGTGGCAAAGTCAACGACATGCCAAAAACTCCATGTCCTGGAGTGGCTACTGGAGTCTGGCTCCAAAAAGTCAATCCCTATAGACACCTATGTTAAAATGTAAAAACCTTACAGCAGTAAAAACATGTTTACAGCGTGAAACAAGCAAGCTTTGGGTTCTATGGATACCTTTGTCCTTTGTAACAGCTTCACAGTCAGTCCATTTATACAGTATCTGTTAACTTGTTCATCCAGACGTTGTTAAGGCTTGAAGGTAGAGGTGTGGCTGATTTGATTGACAGCTCCATTCTAGGTCTCACCTTCAGTGTTTCAAGTCACTGAATTGGCACACTTGAACTGTCCGTGCCTTTGGTGCATTTTTATTGGAATTAAGTGTCAAATAATACACAGACTGGCCAAGAAATTTTAGTATGTTATTAATCATTTTCTTGATGCTAGTTAGCACTGATGTGCATTTCTGAACCTGTACAGTTTGTGGATGTAGCACCAAGCTAACTTTGCACCCCACCATCAGGAGTAGCATCACTGTAAATAATACATCCTCTTGTCCCGTAACTGATTTCCCTTTACAAACAAAACTTTCCTTTGTTGCAGCAGGTAGAACTAATCGGCTCCATTAATACCTGGATACCCATCACAATTGGAAATGTATCTAGCTCTCATCTGTGTTTACTTCCCAGTGACAGATGTACAGTATGTGTTTATATCAGCAGTCTTGTAAAGCTGACTCTGTGACAGTGTGTGTGTGTGTGTGTGATGGATCACAGCTGATGCTTCTCTCTCTCTCTCTCTCACACACACACACACACACACACACACACACACACACACACCTCTTTCCTCTTTGCTGTCTTCTATGTTAATACATTTCATTTTAGTCTCTACAAGAAGCTTGGATCAGCAGATTACTTGTAATCACAGCTTCCTTAGCAGATTGCATTCTGTCTGCCACCTGCTGGTTGCAGTTGGAGTTGCAGCAAGTTGAATGAGGGCGACAATCAATTTAAATGTATTCAGCCAGTGCTGCAGTGCTCTGCGTGTCTTGCGGGGAAGAAAAATCTGTGTAATCACTGACTTTCCTTCCCCACAAGACATCCTGTCATTAGTTGCACAGATGTGGCTGTAGCAACTGAAGGTGTCCATCAACAGTGGTGCAATGATTCACAGTAATCAGTCTGACATTGGCCAGGGAGAGTTGTGCTCTCATTGCAAGCAGAAACAAGGCACTGCGATTATACTGTTAGTTTTTGTTTTTCTTTGTCCACTTCAGAATCAATATTCTGTATCTGCTGCTTCTTTCTTCTAGTTGTACTTCATTTATCTCTCTACAAAACCTATGAGATTTAGAAACATGAAAATTCATGACATGCTTCTTAACTGTAAAACAAATAAGTAAATAAAATAAGAGACACTTCAAGTGGCGAGAGAAAGAAAGTGCAAGAGACCGGAATAATCACTTGGTTGCAGTCAGGTTATGCATCCATGTCACAGACTGTATTTAAAAGACGGACAGGGATGTCACCCCCTGGTTGAAGAATCAGCATTAGTATTTAAGCCATTGCTGTGTCCTTGTATTGTGCAGAGATACAAATACTGATAACAGATGCTATAATTTCACCCAGAAGTCTGCATATTGACATGTTGAATGAATTAAAATGAAGCAGGCTGACTCCTGCTTGCCAGAAATGTGTAGCGGTTCATGCATGCATTTATGTGCTGTATTTTCAAGTGTCCCAGTCATTGTTGCCTGTGGGTAACTTGTATTTCTTTTGTTTGATTCTTGCCAACAGCACCGCATGAAAATATGCTGTTTACCTCTTATATGTTGTCGACCTGTTGTGACAGCTCTTCTAAGCTCTTCTTATAATCTCACACAGTATTCAAACAGGCAGAAAAGTTATTAAAGTAGCTTGCATTGGGAGACTTTGGATAAATGCACATTTAAGAACTATGTCTGAAATATATTTTTTTCCAGAAAAGTCTTCAGTGTCTCATCCTCAATGAATTCTGGCCTTCATAGAAACGGCGGAAGTGTGAAAGTGTTTTGTGACTGAGTATAATGTGTGATTCTAGCTGAGTGGCGGCTGATGTGAAGCAACACGCGCATAAGGTTTACATATTAATACTGCATGGAGGTACTGAATATTCATCTTCTGCTGTAATTCATTACTGCAGCTTTAAGTATTGGTTACAAGTTGCACATGATTACACTGTGTTTAGTGGGTTTGAGGGACGCGGTTGGAGACTAACGGAAGCTTTCACTAGAACTCCTTCATACATGTGGCCGTCTGGGAGCTCGTGTGTACATGTTGTGAGCTGTCCAGATGTTTCTGGAAAAGCCTTGTCAAGCATTGGGCTGCGCGCAACGGAGAGGAGGATATGAGCCCAGGCAGGCCCTGTTTCCATGGCAACAAAAGAGATTTCCAAAATCATGTGAACCTTCTGCGCTTGTGTTTATGTGTGTTGGCTGTACTTGGGGATATCAAGGAAGTCCAGAGGAACCTTCTTTTATTAAACTGACAAACTGAATTAGGCTGTCCACTTGCTCTGCAGCTGCAGAGTTTTGATGGAGAGGCTGTTGTGGCTGTAAGTGTTAATGACACAGCAAGCATGTCTTGTACTGTCTGTAAGTTGAATAGCATGGGAAACAGTACTGTGTGTGTGTGTGTGTCTGATGTGGTAGTTTGAGAAGTAGATTTGGAGCTAGTGGATGCTTTGCTTTAATTTTGGCTGTAAGCCTGCATTCATGGGGATTTTTCCTGCACTATTGTGAGAAGTAATGTGTGTCCCTTTGTTTTGTGTGTCAAATAAATAAAAATGTGGTTAGGCTGAAACTGCTATTCAAACATCTGCAGTGTTGTCACCCAAATAGCATCTTCTTCCTCAGTGATGTCTATGTAGAACTGTTATTACCTAGAGATTACATGCTAGTCTAGTGAAACTGTAATGTTTAAAGACTATTGAGTAAAGTGGAAATTCATCACAGTCAGGTATGCTGAAGAAGATAAACTGAGGTATGACCTGCAACCAAGATTTTGAAGAATTCTTTCACCTATAGACTCTACCCTGCTATCTTTTACTGCTTATTTAATCTACATAATCTCTTTAGCCACAACATTAAAACTACCAGTAGGTAGTCTGATTATGTTGCTATAGTAGCATCTGTAAGGGGATGGGATGTAGATACCACATATCACCTGATACCAGGTACACCTACAGAGGTGTGGTTAAGCCCACATCACAACTGCTCAGAGCGGTTTTGGCATTAGCAAGGGGGATCGGCAAATGTATATATGTTTTTTCTTTCCTCTTGCGAACCAGCTGAAACTTTAGATTTTCGACCTTGGTGGCTGTAAAGGATATCAAGGAAACATGGGGGAAAAAAGACGAATCATGTGTCTTACTTTAAGCTTTGTGACTCTACTTTTATGGCAGAGATGACATCTGATTCTGCTGAGTTTGTGTGCTGCTTTGACCAGAGGTTATTTGAGAGCAGTATGACCCAACACATGTGAGCAAAGTCTAATGTTTCTTGTTCTTCTTTCCTCCTCATCTCTTTCCAGAAGGAGTTTGCAGCTCCTCCTCCTCTGCTCTTCCGGAAGCTGAGTAATCCTGACCTATCACCCGCAGCAACTGCTGCTACCAAATCCAAACTTCACCGACAGCTGAGCCAGGATGAGAGTCGGGCCCGACGTAGCAGCATGGCCATGACTGGTATTGAACACGTATACACACCTGCATATCTGAAAACAGGACAAAATCCTTTGACCAAGATGTCCATGTAGATGATGATGTCTATGTAGGATTAGTTTTTAGGTTAGGAAAATATAGAAATGTGTAAATAATAAACTAGGTGTGCATTTATTTATCAAAACATGAAGTTTATAATATTTAAAAGAAATATGAATTTATGTTTATGGCGTTACACTCTAATATGAACATTTTTTATTTGCAAATATTACTTTTTATATATTGAGCTTTTGTTTGTAACCAGAAGCTCTAAGTCTAGTTAAATGTGGCCCCGCCCACACTTTAGCTGTGCCAGGCTCCTGTGTTATCTATGAAAATTCCACCTCACATTTACATCCACATTTTACCAAAGAGAGGTCATGTGGTGACAATCCCCCTCCACCGAGGAGATCATGTTTTTGGTAGTGTTTACTTGCGTATGTGTCACTATTCTGTCTTTTAACACGACAGGTCAAAAGGTTTTGATAAATTCTGATAAAATGTCATGGGGGGCATAGAATGGCCTCATGATATCGTTCCACCGAAATTTGGCTTATGACCACCAAGGTCTTCAAGGTCAGCTTGAAAATGTATCAATATATAGAAAGTACCATCTAAGGAGTTAAAATATCATGTCAGATCTGACCTTTGACCTGGGGGCAATAGATTGATCTAAAGGTCAAAGTGATGAGGTTTGAGATGTATTTCCTCTTTGCCCCCACCTCCCCAGGTAAACAGCTGCTGCCTTTGTCCAGCAGTCTGCATGCTGGAGTTAGTCAGCTGGCTTGTCAAGGCAACTCTGGGACTTTTGGAGCACCTGGGGCTATTGGGGGAGCATCTGCAGGAGGAGAGGCCAACAACCTGGTCCGTATGAGGAACCAGGCTCTGGGGCAGTCTGCCCCTTCTCTCACCGGACTGGTCAGTATCAAAGAAAAAAATTGCGCATATGTTGAAAGGGAATCTACAAAACAAATCACACTTACAGTTATTTACACTCAGATTAAGTCTTGAAGAAGTAATCAGGAGATAATTGTGATTCTTCCAAATGTTCTCTGTGCCATCCTAGATATCAGCCAAGCCCAGTATTGCTTTTTCAGATTACTTTCAGATTACATCACATGCAAAATTATTGGACAAATGGTTCATATATATAGAGTCCTACAATTAGCATGTAATGTGCAACCTTATGACTGGGGTGTAAAAACAAGATTTTTAAATGTATTTGTGGTCTTAGGAAAATGAATGTAGTCTAAACGTAGTGTGCAAAGCCTGCAGAGTCGCTGTGAGACAGTCCATCGCAATATAGATTTTGTGTGTTAGACTGAAACTGTGCCAGCTGACTGCAGGGAGGTAGACTGAGGATGACTCAGGCTTTTGTGTTTATGTGTGTGTGCGCGGTGTGCGTGCCACCAGCTCCACACACAGACACTTCCCATTCACAGAAAGGGCTGCACACTGCTGAGACAGAAATGAGAGAGAGAGGATTTTTCATGTGATGTGTATATTTGTATCTGCATTTATGTGTTTGTTTGGTTAACATGCAGCACAGTGCTGACATCATAGAGCTGTAGTATGAATGAATTATGTGTAAATGCCGGTTCCTGACATGTCTGATGCTGATTTTTGTGTTCCTTTGCTCTACTGTGACCCCTGTTGGTTGCAGGAGGGATTGAAGGACTCAAAGGGGTTTTCTGTCCTCTGCTTTATTATTTATCCAAAACATCTTCAGATATGTTGAAATCATAATTTGTGAACCTCTCTCAAAATCTTTAGCATTTTCTGAATGAACCCTGACTTTCTGTTCCTTCATGAAATGGCTATCGTCTCTCTGTGTTTGCCATGCTTTAGAAGTGTGTGTTGACTACATTAGTAATTTACACAGTACCTTCCATTATTAATTTAAATTGTAATTTATTATTCATCTCCAGCCTTCTTCTCTGTGCACATAATGATTACACATGCAGTGAATCTATCTCATGCACAGGGAAGCACGTGAAAATGACGAGAAGCTTAACAGACTGCAGCTGAATGCTACCAACAGATGGCAGTGTTTAATAGGTAGAACTTCAGCATGCCATTAATCTGATACTGAATCCACGTTGTTGTGCCAGGTGTGTGGACAGTGCATTTATAAAATCTGTAGTGAGTGTGGAGAAAAATACATTAATCTAAAATGAATCATGTCATCAGTTTACTTTTGCCGCTTTGGATATCTTCATAATTAGCCTTTCACTCTGAAAGTCTCTGAGAGGAACTGGTCAGTGCAGCCAGAAGCACATTGTACCATGGATTCAAAATGGAAAATACAATGTGCAGAGTTATTCTAGTTCAGCAAATAATCCCAGGTGGTTATTTCTCAAGGGTAGGTTTATTAAAGTATTCTTGGCAGACTTTCTGACTTCTATCGCACTCACTTTCCTTGCATCTCTTACTAAACCGAGCTTCACACACATTATATTTTAGTCCAGTGTGACTCATCAGACTGACAGCTGTTAGCTTTTATAGTTGTATTTCATAGTTAGTCTATAGTCATAGGATTAGGAATAGGACAACTAGTCCTGCCATGTTTTATTTATGATTTATACTTCCCTTTTGTCTTTGGACTTTTAGTTAGGACTTTTAAAGGCAGCTATGTAATCAAGTGTAACACCTCAGCTTTAATTTCTAGGTTAAAAAGACCTGGGTTGTCACGTGAGTCCCTTCTGAGTGTTCCAGTTTCCTCCAGCAGTCCAAAGACATATATGAAAGGTTACCTGGTGATAAATTGGTAGTAAGATGTGGTTGTGGGTATGCATTGTTTTCCATGGAAATTATAAGCAAATGTAACACATGACTGCTTAACACTTCAACAATAAAGTAACTTAACCTCGTAGTTCTTCCGGAGCCTGCACAATATTGTCAGGCGAACCAGTCTTAGTGTTTCCACCTTTAGTGGCAACAGTTTTCTTGCATATTTATGCAAGCAATGTTTATGCGAGTCACATAACAATCCATATGAACGTCCAGGGCCTTTTCTAGAAGAACATTGTGCTGTAACCAGATGGTCAGCTTGCACATCCCTAGTATTATTGCTTTTGTCAGGACATGGCCCAAAGTGAAAAATGCACCTACCAAGTTGAAACTCAACACTTTAACATGTATCTTGTTACATATTTATCTTAGAAGCAGGGTGGATATTCTCTGCAAGACATACATGAATGCAAATAGTTAAGATGGGAAATAAACAAAGCGGTGTTTCAACATGCAGCACACAGGCCGCACACCTGCTGTCTGCAGACGTCGGGGCTTGGCCTAAAGGGAGCTTTACCATGCTGCTGTGTTAGAGCTGCTAGGGAACAGGCTGAGGCAGCTGCATCTTAAATATACATGAGGACATGTTGAGTAATCGCTGTGCTCGTACCGTATCTCCTCTGTTGTGACTAATGGGGACAGTGACGTAGACGGCTGGTGAAGTGGCATGCCAAACTTTGACATCAAAGATGACTAAGAAAAAACCTCAACAAACTATATCATGTTGTTTCAAGAAAATTTGCACTAAAGATATTTTTGACAATATAAAAGCCCTGCATCAACCAAACAATGTTTTATTGATGGTTGCAGCTTGCAGGCAGCAGCATTTATAAGTAAATGAAGGGCATCCATTCTTCTTTTCTAATGAGTTACTGTCATTGAATATACACTACTTAATTTGAAGCGTGAATCCTTTGAAACAAGGTGCCAGAAGCAGTAGGATTGCAGTGCAATAGTAGTGATACAGGATAATATCTCTACTGCCCTGACAATGTGCTGTACAGAATACACAGTCTAGGCAGTGAGCTAAATACTTGCTTTATAAAACACACGAGACAGGGGCCAAGGTTGAGGTTGTTTACTGGACCTCTTTTGTGAAACGTAAACAACTGGAACCGAGCTAGGTTTTTGTGTTAGCGACAGTATCTGGTGCTCGTTGGAATGTAAACGCTGATCATCAGTACCCTTCCTGCTCCAGTGGCTGTAAGAATTTCTATCCTAGAGAATATGGGCCAAGTGTAAGAAATAAACACTTTTTCATTTTGCCTTCCAGAAACACTTTTCCTCTAAAGCACAACAGCACCAAGTAAAGTGCTTTGAGACTTATTTAGACTACTGTTAGTCTTCTCTCTCTCTCTCTCTCTTCACACACACACACACACACACACACACACACACACACACACACACACTCAGGACACAGACATAATAAACACATACACTGTATACAGTATCTATATAGACAGCCATACTGGAGGCACATGCAGTTGTTTCCTTTATCTAAAAGTGGCTCTTATACAGTTTGTGATTTTATTATATAAAAATATTATTTTCAGTTGCTGTGGAGTCTGTCTGCTGTCAATAGCGCCATCTGGTGTCAAGGTAATAATAGGCCACATTAACACTGTTTCACAATAACATTTCCTTAGCATGACGTTCTGGAGTGTAACACTGCACATCCCAAAAACAAGTCCCAAAATGTACAATACCTACTTTTTTAAACAAGCTTTTTTTATAGAAAGTAAATACATTTTTTACCGCCATTACATACCTGTATTGTAACGGAACTTAAAATGGAAATGGACTGTATCAAGAGCTCTGTTAGTCTTACTGAGAACTCAATTCATTCATTCATACAGCTTATATAGCTTTATTCTTTTCATTTTGACTAGCTCACATCCCCGGTCATTTTAGAAACAACAAACATATATGTCTTTGGAATATGGGAAGAAACCCTCCACAGCACAGGAAGAACATGAGCAAAGAAAGAACTGGCTAATTCAAAATACCTTTTTTTTTTTTTTAGTAGAATATACAAATCAAGTTACAGTAATGTACAAAAGTCTTAAGTCTTGATATTTTGCTTCCAAGAAGACAGACATTGCAGTCATTTTTTAAAAAGTGGTCTTGAGCAACAGTACTCTTTCAGTTTTCCTTTGATCATTGGCTACTTTTGCACTCATTTCCAGTCTTTTACCTGACAGTAATAAGAATGTTTTTAAGCCACTTGAAACTGATCTATAAATCATTCAAGTGTATAAAACAACACCTAACTCAAGTGATGAATGAGTGCTATGTCTGCATATACAGTGGTCCCTCATTTATCGCGGAGTTACGTTCTAAAATTAACCTGTGAAGTAGCCAGCTTTATATTTTACAATTATTATAGATGTTCCAAGGCTGTAAACCCCCTCACTACACACTTTATACACTTTTCTCAGACAGGCACGAACATTTTCACACTTTCCTCTCTTGTTTAAACACTTTCAAAGTTCAAGCCTTGGTAGAAAAATAGGTCCAGTAATATAGAATGAAACCAAAGATCAAAGCCTGTTATCAGGTCCAGAACATGGCAATAGAGCAGCTGCCAGAGAATAAAACATTAATGAATAAATGGTATGGAAGTAGAGGAAGCAAGAAGAATGATTTGAGTAAAGTTTGACTTATCTGACTCTTTTGTTTCGCTTAATGTGCCTTATAATGGGATGAGCCTTATGGTCCCCAAAATACGGTAACTTCTACCTTCCTTTAGCATGTCCAGAAGTCCTACTTTTTGTGCGATGGTTAGCATCTTGCTCTGCCTTTTGGTTGCTACCGCAGGTGTCTTTGACGGTGCAAAACGTTTCGTCGACATTGTTGTGTTTGTTGGGGAGTAAACTTACAAACATACAGTATAGCACTTCAGAGTCACACTGCTACCGATTGAAGATTTCTGTAAATTTGACAAGATGAACGCATTTTGTATTGGACAGGAGACACAACACAAGATTGATTGACACTGGTCTACAGCCAATCAGGACGCAGA
>NW_005187458.1:2914023-2916106 GCF_000239375.1 Pundamilia nyererei
TAATAATAATAATAATAATAATAATAATAATAATAATAATAATAATATTGAAAGGATCTAAAATCCTCCTCAGCATTTTGTTTATGATTAACACTTGGAATTGTGTCACTAATACACTGGAGGCGTGCCTCCTCTTGCTAAATTTTGCTTTTAGTCAGATGTAACCTTGACATAATTACATTAATACTGAGTAAAAAAAATAATAAATCAGTATCTTTCCCAGAAATTACCTGAAAAATGCGGCTAATTCCTTTCATTTTGCTTCCTCAAAGTCAAAAAATGCTGTAAAATGACACTTAATTATCTTTTAGACTAGTCTTGAGCATCATGCCTCACCATAGCCTTATTTTATTTGCATTTGTGTGACAGTTTTTCAGCTTTAATTTTCTGCCCCCCTAAATGTTTCTCTTATTTATGTATTGATATTGTTCTTAAGAGTCATTTGTAGATTCACATTTATCTTGTTTTGTTAGCATTTTAACCTTGGTGACATCCATCAATGTCCAGAACTCCTCCCAGCCCACCTCCTCCAGCTTAGCCAGGGGAACACTGAGGTTCTCCCAGGCTCGTCGAGAGTCTCTGTAGCATGTCGTGGGTGTATAGCATGTCTGTAGCATGTCGTGAGTGTATGTCCCACTGGGCCCTCCTCCCAGTGGGACATATGCCTAGAACAATGCCTAGAACATCTAACCCAGGAGGAGACCACCTCAAGCTGCTTCTTTCAGAGAAAGCTCATTTCCATCGCTTCTGTCTCCAATCTCATTCTTTCACCATCAAAATAACTGACAATAATAGGCATAATAAAAGCTTCAGGCATAGATTAAGAGAGTTATGGTGTTTTTTCTTTGCTCTGTCTGGTGCCAGATGGCTGCATCACATTTACAATTTACTGGCATAGGGCATTAATTAAAATGTTAACAATTAAATCGAACGACTGGTACATCTGTTTGTTTTTTTTATTTATTTTGTCAGAAATCTGTTTTTATTTGTATCATATGTTTCCCACATTTCTTTGAGAACATCCACTGTTTTGATGTTGGACATTGTTCTGAGGAATGCTCAGTCATAAGCAAACACATTTCCTCTCACTGTTCCTTTTTCATTAGGCAGTTTCTTTTTCTTTGCTCTCACTCTCAGATTAGTTTTCAGCTCATTAGACCAACTTCATTTAGTTCTTGTGTCTCTCTCAAAACGATAAAATGAGACTAGATCTTGGTTATGTTTCTTAACAAATTCTGGTACCTTTTCAGGTAAAGAAAAACACAAACGCATTTTTACCTTCTGATTTCAGATAAGGCATTGTAAAGTACTTCCTCATATTAATCCACAAAGGAATTTGATCATATAATCAAATAATAATCTTTTTTTTTTTTTCATTTCAGCAATTTGCTAAATCTGCAAAAAATAAAAAAATTCATTTAATAATTTCAAACATTTATGAAATTATTATTATTGGTTGAAGTGCATATTTTATGAACAATAATTAATGCGTTTTGTTTTGGGGCGACTGCACCTTCCAGGTAAAAGTCTTTCATTTTTGGACAAACCGAACATAGTTTGAGATTATTTTCTTCACCTTGGAAACTTCTGACTGAGATATTCTAACTGAAAATGTAGTTTTCATTGCCTTCTCACTGGGGTATGTTTGTATGTATAAATGAAGGTTGAGATGCAGGTTGCCAATGAAAGGTTTGCTGGTATGTAGATTTAAAAGGCAGGCAGATGTGGATAATTTTTTATAATAATTTATTGAAATGTGTTTATTTTGTTGTAGCTATGAGGTCAGTTTTAAATTACAGACCGTGATTGGTTCGTTCTTTCACGTTGAGGGTCCTGTTTGTTTTTATATTGTCTTTATTTTAGTATAGCTAATACCACACCTGTAATGTTATGCCTTCTTACACTAAATATATGTTTTTGGCCTGATAACGTGACCTCAGTCGTGTCACTCATTTCTGTTAGCTAGCAAAGCAGCTTGCTAGCTAACAAGTAGGCATAGTAGATTTGAACGATTACTAGTCAAACAGTAACCGTGAATATGAATGCCAACTTCAAATGAGTGACTTGTTTAAATTCCACAGTT
>NW_005187458.1:2916756-2961150 GCF_000239375.1 Pundamilia nyererei
ATGTGGTTGTAGGTCTAAGCTGACCCACCTGCCTTATCTAGTCTAAAACCTAATGTCTAACATAAATCACACTAACAGGGTTATAGCACTGCTACCCATCTTTTGTGTTTCCTCATGCTGCCCCTGCTGTTTGTCTTTTCCTTTTATATCCTTATTCTTTTATTCATCCTTCAGCTTCTGTTCAACCTGGTTCTTTCCTGTTAGGTCAGCCTGTCTTATAAGTTTTAGTTGCGAACAGTAACAACTCATTTAAAACTTTTACTGCAGACCTGATCTCCATTTCTTTACTGGGGGGCTTGGTGGTGGTGGTGGAGAGAACCATCAGTTTCAGCAGATATGTGATCTCTATCGACCAGATCATTTTAGAAGAAGATCCTATTACGGATTCTTTCTTCCTCCCCTCCCTTTCTATCTCCTTCCAGCTCCTCCTGTGTTTTTTTCTCTCCTGCATTATGTTGCTGGATATCCATCACAGTACAATGTATTGATTTGTACTGTAGGCATTAATTATTAGGGGGAAAAAACCCTGTTCCCTGCTCTTTAGGGACTGAGTGCAGCATGAAAAATAACCATAAGTTTAATCACTGATGCTGCTGACAGTTGTTAGGCAGTTTGCTTATTAACAGGCACATTTAATGAAGCTACAGCCACAGCATTAGTCATTTGTGAAGGCTTGATTCTGCATGAAGATGTTTGTTTGCTCTTTTCTTCATTTTGAAATTCAGTTGATTACAGAAAAGCACTTTGATTCCTAGACAACAGGTGCTTTATGACACCATGGTAAAATCCAAACTCCCAGAAAGCCTCAGATCAGCTGAAACACTCAGTTTATTTAAATCCAGGTTGAAGACTCACCTGTTCTCAGCTGCATTTGAATAAAACACCAAATCCACACTTTTAAGCTTAAATTTCAAAACGTACATTTTAACTACTGATTTTATCTACTGTTTGTTTTTGGGGTTTTTTTTAATCAATTTTAAATCATACTTTTTATTTGTTTTTGTTTTTTAATGTCTCTGTAAAGCACTTTGAATCACCTTGTTGTTGAATTGTGCTATATAAATAAACTTGCCATGCCATTGACCAGTTATGTTATTGATTAGTGTCACCGCTCAAAGGGGATTTAGCGTATCAGCAGTGCTACGTGGTTTGACTGGTCTGTCTAGCAGCTTCAGGTTTATTGAGATCCAATCACAAAATAGTTAAAAATAAGAAAAGATTCATGTTTAAAACCAAGCTAAGCATGAGCCAAAGAGAGAGATTTCAGAAACACTTATCATGTCTCACCATGAGCTATAATGCTTTCTGAGTCACTCATGCAGCCAGAATCTAAAAGTGTCTGAATACACAAGTAGGCATTTAAATGCCATTTGGAGGGGAATTGCAAGGTTACATCTTCATCTCATAGAGCTCTAAGTTTCATACAATAAGGGGGGCTGGAAGAGAGGATGAAATAATGTCACAGGTGTGGATTTCCCCATCTAACTTTTATTAAAAATAGACTTTAAAGTGACTAAAGTTTGTTTTACTTCACAATGGCTGAATCACATGAAAGAGCTTGGAAGTCAGAGGAAAGAAAAGGTTTTCAGAATTGAAGTTCATAGTGATAATAATATGTGAAGTTAAATGAGACAACATTAAATGACATATTGTTTTGTTTTTGCTCCATGACTCTGGTCTGTTTTTTTTTTTTTTGTTTTGTTTTTTTTTGCGTTGTTTATATGAAATAAAAATAATGATAATATATTTTCAATCTAGCTCATACTGGAAAATTCCACTTAACAGCGACTACTCCTTTACCCATCACTTTCTAGCGTAACGTCCAAGGACATCCTGCTTGACTCCTTCAGGACATAGTAACCATTTCTGACAGAAGCATGAGGCAGAATAGAGCTGGTATACATGGAGGAGACAGAAGGATGGAAACGAAACACTTCATTTTGCATGATGAAACTCTTTTAGGCTGAGTGCCAGTACCTCAGCTCTGTGCTGTTACAGATAAATTAAGAGTTGTATTTCTTACTGAAAAGAAGAGACTGGGAATCATTCTTGTACGATTCCCAGTCTTGTAAGGCTTCAGGCTTCATTTACGTACACATTCAGTAGCTTTTAACATAGTTTTTATCAGCAGTAATGTTACTTAGTTGAGGTCTGGGTTCAACTGGAGCAGCCAAGCATCTCGATTCTTTTCTTCTTATAGCCGTTCTATATAAATTCTCTGGTGTGCTCGGGATGTTGCATTACACAATTTTTAACCAAGCTTTAGCTGTTGGACAGATGGTCACACATTTCACTCGAGAATACTTTGGACTACAGAGGAGTTCAGTGACTGAACCATTTAACCTTCGAACTCAGGCCTGCAGTTTGCAGTTTTTCTGAGCATTGCACAGTCTGACCTTGGGGTGAATTCACTGGAGCTGGGCACTTTGTTAACACACTGCTGAATGTTCCAGACCAGAACTACGCCTGAAAAACTGAAGAAGCTTCTGTGATGAGAGGTGAAACGTCTTCAAGAAACTCAAAAAAGTCCAGTTGCTTTTCTGTCCAAGCTCTTGAGATTACAATGACGTGGATGGCTGAGCCCTTCACAGACATATTCTATGGAAGTAGTTTCTCAAAGGGTATACTTTCAAAGTATAACACAGAGTCCTGTGAAAACAAAACTAGTTTATTTGCACTTGGGTGAGAACAGAAGGTCCTAAAAACGCCAGAGGTGGTAAAATCTATTCTTGGGAGCTATGTCCTCTTTCAGAGTGACATGAGAGGGAAACACATTCCAGGCAGTTCAGCAGTGCTGTGCGTTAGATAACTGAGTGTCGGCTAGCATGCCTTTTGGGCTTCAGACATTGATCACGATATATGACGAATAATCTGCATAACAGTTGGGGCTACAGGTCACATTTTGGGTCCGAAAATGTCAGAAAATCAATGATCAGATTTAGTCTGCTGGCAGTTTGTGTGTTATTTTCCTGTTCACCTCCTTCTCTTTGTCCTGAATGTGCGTACTTAGGTGTTTTAAATCAGCCTTATAACAATAAAGGCGATTGAGAGAGTAAACTTTTAAGCCTTGTCAGCAATTATAATCAGTCAGATTGATGTGGTCTGCTCTTGTATAGATTTTCATTATAATAGAAAGCCTTGCAGTGCTTGCCAACAGTGGTATGTTAGGTGTAGTCTAGTCATTTACCCCTCACGGTCATCTGGTTTCCTCTCTCACTCTGTCTGCTAATAGCAGACTTTATTCATTTGCCTGGAACTTTTATGTCATTTACAAGCTAAAATGTTTAAAAGAAGTCCAAAAATAAAAACCAGAAACCTCAACTGAGTCTGTGCTTCAGTAACTAGAGGATACAGACGATTAATTCTCCTTTCACATCGGAAAACATTTACAAGACTACAATAATAATAATGCTTTGGTTACAGCGTGAACATAATAAGTAGCAAAGGTTCAATAAGGAGTTAAAGCATCACCTTAAAGGCACTCAAAATTGTTGAGTGGCATCGTGATCTGTACTGAGATTAGGAGGCAGGGGGAAAAAAGCCTGGAGAGGTGGAAGTATGCACAGGAGAGAAGAGGAAGCAATGTGTGTAAATGTGAGGGAGATGAGTGGAACAATGAAGCTCCAAGGAATAGATGTAATAAAGTTAGATGAGTTTAAATGTCTGGGGTAAGCCATCCAAAGCAATGGACACTGCGCAAGAGAGGTGAAGACGAGTCCAGGCAGGGTGAGTGGGTGCAGACGAATGTCAGGGCTGATTTGTGATTTAAGGATAGAAGCGAGACCGAAAGGGAAGGTTTAGGACGTCTTAGAAATGAGCAGATCAGAGGGACAGCTCAGGTTGAGCAGTTTGGAGAAAAAGAAAAAGCAGTAATGCTGAGATGGTTTGGACATGGTCAGTGGAGCGAAGTGAATATATCGGACAAAGGGTGTTGGATATGGAGCTGCCTGGCAGGAGGAGGTAGGTAAAGATAACATGCAGTATCATTGGTTTTGTATTTTATCAGAAATGACGTAGGCTTCAGTGTAGCATTATGCTGGATGCTTCCTGCACTTCAATTACATTAACAAATACATTCAAACAATGTCCTGTTCTGTTTGGGATGAGGTAATTCAGTTTTGACAGTATCTTCCATCTCTGATGACGGAGAGGAAATTCAATTGTGTTTCCATCTCAGCTCCCCCTCCCTGCCTGCCTCCTCTGATCTGTTTTTCTTCTACATCTCTCCTTTTTGCTGTGAGGTTGGAAACTCTTCCTGGAATGAAATCCCTGTGTTAGTATTGAATTCTTTCTGTTTACTTGCAGCTTTTCTTTATCTTCCGATTAGAGCTAATGCACAGACTAAAAATGTCACCAACAGATTGATTAAAATATTCCAGTGTAAAAGTATGTGCAAAGAATAATTTAGCTTGTGTGTTGTTTTGTGTTACCTGCAATCTTGTAATCCTCCCTCATATGTCAACCTGCCTCATGTATCCTCTCTTTCTGTCTCTCTGTTATGAACTATTACATGAATTCGGGGCCATGCCAGACTCAAGTCTGCCTCAAACAGTAAAGCAACCCAGGACTTTAGTCCAGTACGACTCAGTAAAGCATCTTTCCTACTTTTACTGGATGTAAATGTAGGTTCCATTAAAGGGGCATGTTTCAATCTGCCAGACGTCTGAATGTCAGTCCTGGTGCTCTTCGAGTTGTACCTATTGCAAGAAATGATTGTGTGTTGTCTTGTTTTTGGACAAGCAGTATTATTGTGCAGAATATGGCTCGAGCCCTACAACTTTCAACAGTACTTCTCTGCAGCCTTTTTTTTTAATATATACAAACTCAAGATGGCAAATAGCCAGCGGTGTGTGCTGAAGGGTTTGGGAAAGATAAACAAGCAGGATTTCATGTGCTTTGATAAAATCTAATAAGAGAGAAGAGTTGTCCATTAATGTGACTGCTTGCATTCTGAAGTGGTACTGAGGGGAAAAGGGTAAATATAAGTTATGTTTTATGGGCAACAAAAGTGATGTCCCATCTGCTGGCACGAGGCACCCTTTGGTAGGATTGTCTGAACGGTGACACCTGTCATTCAGGCGAATACAGCAATGAGTATTAGCGCCCTCGGGACTGGTAGAGATAGTACAGAGATGTGGCGACATGACTGTTTGCGTGCGAAGTGACCATTGTGTCACAGATAAATGGGTCCTTAGTGAAACTGCTGTATAGCACCAAACCACAACAACAGCAGCCTCAGGGCAGGTTATATTGTAAGGTAAAGGCTCTGCATTGAAAAAGGAACAGGATGGAACAGCATGTCTGTCTTTAGGAACTTATCATCACTGTGAAACAGGGTGCAGTGTTTGTTGCTGTTTGTTGTGAACAGACATTAAACACACACACCATTGCGCATTGAGCCAGAGCTGCTGCAGTCGCCAGCAGTCTTTTGAACTGAGTTTGAACTTACACACATGCACACACCTACTTACATACATATAGATGCACGGCGATATCTTACGTCAGTGTAACCTTTTGACCTACTATAGCTGCACAGTACGCCAAAGCACATTTTGCATGATAGAGATCAATTCAAAGCAGGATACAGAGAGAAGATTTGACTTGGCGAGCCCCTGATACTACAGTCCTAATCTGTGTGTCTGTGTGTGTGTGCATTTGGATTTTTGTATCATCAAGAGCTTGTTTCTCACTATGTCTTTACCCCTGACAGTAGACATAGTCACGTTTAGCTTTAGCCCTTATCACGAGGACTGGAGTCTGGCTTCCTCTGCCCTTTATTGAGAGCCTTGAAATGACTGTAGAGTGTGACTGACAGAGAACAGAGCCTTCTGGATCTTATTTAGGATTATTAAATATTGTTTCCCTTGGGATTAGTGGTTGAATGTAAACATTCATATTGGAATCCTTTTAAAACATCTTTAGTTCTCTTGTTGCATTTACTGTAGCATAGAGAAAATGACAAATAACAAAAAATAAACATTCAGTTTAGATAATCTAAAAAAGAGCCAAGATAAAATTAAAATCCGTTTCAGATTCCTTATTGTCAGTGCACAGTTATCCAGTGATTAATAATCCAAACCCGAAACTGTTAATTGCACAAGTGACTCAAAAGCTGTAGCATTACACACAGATGGTCCTTGAGCCACGCTGGATCCACGCACAGCTACTCTGTGTTTCCCAGACGGCTTCATTTCTGTAGTTCCTAATTATGTTATCTACCACTTTCTAGTCATACATTTCATTTAATCCAGTTTACAAAAGTTGAGACTTGAAGGGAAGACAGGCCACATTAGTCTTTGTCTTAATTTGTACTCTGTACCTCTACCCTAGTTCTCTCTATCCTCTCTTTCATCTGCCCTTTCTCCCTCTCACAGTGTAAAGCCTTTTCAGGCTTACTCAGCATTTTCTTATCAATGCCCCGATGGGGACAAAGCTTTATGCAACGGCTGTGTGTCCACATCTTTCTTGCTCTTATTTCCCTCTCTTCGTTCGCTTTTTCTCTTTAGCTTTCATCTGCTTTCAGCATCAACACATTGTTCTATATAAACCATCTGCAAAAATCAAGAATAAGTCGACCAGTCACTCAGACTTCAGGAAACCCAAAAATGATGTCACCATCTCTCACAGCAAAACAAAGAAACCATGGTCATTACAGACGAGAATAAGCACAGAAAGAAAAGCGGACTGTTCAGCCGGATTTCTCTTACCTGGACCAAATGAACCACATCTCCATACGTAGAGCTATTAAGCCGCTGCAGCTGTGAACAGCTTTGTGTATGATAAAGAAGTGGTGCGTTGAAAGGCAAAGCTGGATTGAAAAGTGATTTCAGAGCTTTGTGGTTATGTAAGATCGCAGCTCTTTCAAGTGTGTGCATTTTAGTTGGTCTCTATTATTGTGGAAATTGCACCCTCTGCCTCCTGTCACTGATGGAGTTGAATAACACTGTGTTCACATTCTTCATCCTGTGCCAAACACCTTCATGTTTAATTTATTCAGACTGAGCTTTCTCCTGCTGTCCTGTCTGACACACACATCCAAATACACCGTCAGCACAATGCTCAGACAGAGCAGCACGCAACCTGTCTGCGTAATGCAGACACACACACACAGAGCTGTCATCCTACTACTCATTTCATAGTTTTCATTTTCGGGCGGGGCTGTTGCATAGTGCTGTTTGCTACCTTTCTCTACAGCTCTCTGTTAATGCTTTTATTTTTTCTATTAATCTTCCAATTGCCTGTTTCTTTAGGACTGTCCATTATCGCACTGGACAAATGTAGTATTGTGTTTATATAATTGTTGTGACTGATTTCCTGGCATTAACTTTATTTCCCCTGAAACTCATTTACTCCGATTGTTTTATTTCAGCGTGTCTGTATACACATGCATGACTCTGAGATATCCGTCAGGCTGCTGTCCTGCAGCCAGCCAGCTGGCTGCAGGACAGTTTGACTAACAGTAGACCAACCCATCAAGCTGATGAATGAAGCAACACAAACAGGAGCTCTTTATCTCAGCTCCTTTATTATACAAAGAAGATGACCATCGTGTCTGGCACAACAGCCTGTATTCCAAACCCTCAACCAATTTAACACGAAATATCAGGTATCAATAACATGATTTCATATTGTCTGTTTATTGAGCCACATTGCAATGGCCCATTAACTTGACGACAACACAAATGTTGTTAAATCTTGTGTATTTGGTAGACAGATTTCTTTACAGTCAGCTGTGGCCCAGAGCTATTAGTCAGAACCTTCTGTTCAAAAATCTGAGGTTATACTGAAAACAGGTTCTTTAAAACAATCTTCCTAAACAGTGAACTGAATTTATAATTACGCAACTTCTAACTAATTTTCTGCACAGCCACACTGCATAGGTCACTGTTACACACTGGATCATGTTAGAAATATGCGTTCAAGGCAGATTTCCCAGTTTTCCAGTATCAAAATGTAATACTAATAAATGGGTAGGTACATACTGCTAAGTACTTAGTACTTATTATAGCTTTAATAATTCTAATCTGTGTCCTGAAGTATGATGTTGAAAGACACGTTGATCATGTCATCTTCATCATCATCATGAGTCTGGCATCTGGTTGGAAGGTGAAATACGATGTTCATGTTGTAGCTGATTTACAAAATGTTCCTGTGAGTTTGTGGGTGCTGGACGCAATGTTACGCTAAATCCGAGTATTATAGGGATAATGTAGTAGAAACAGGATAATAATAGGCATGTGTATCATGCCTTTATTGCCCTTGACCTCTAACCTCACACTGGGTGTGAGTGTAGGTGCCCACATGCTAGACTACTTTCATTTCAGTGTCTCTGTATGCGTTTTAATTTTAGCCAAGCTGCATTCAGTCCACTACACAAGCAGTCAGTCGGTGGGCTACTGTCCACCAGTCTTGTGGCTAAGTGAACATTCCTCTGTGTGGCCCCTTTGGCCTTTGCACTCACTAACACTGGGGCTTTGACCAGAGGATGGGGGCCCAGACAGGGCTGCTGGAGCTCAGTTTGATATGGATTACTCAGGGTCTGATCTCCCTCTACACACACAGCAGTGGCTGAACAGACGAATCTGTCCATGGTCAGTGTTGTGTTTGTGCTGTATACAGTATATATATGCATGCACCAGCAGACATATGCTCTCTCTCTTCTGCTTGTTTTTTTTTTTGCTTGGTTATTCAAACCATCCATTCATTCTCATTACCATTCTCTCATGTCTTTGTGAGTCATCAGTACATGGCTCTCTGTGGCGTGTAGGAGGACTCCAGACGCTCTGCCTTCTCTACAGTTCAATCTATCCTTCCATCACTTTTTTGTCCCCATTCCTGTTCTTGTTTTTTTCGCTTCTTTGCTCCTTTGCATCTCTCTTGTTTGTGGAGGAGGATCACCAGTTAAAAATAGTGTTCTGGTGTCACTTACCAAAACCTGTCAAAACAAGATATATCCAGAAAAAGTAAACATTTTCAGATCTTTACAAGTGATAGTTATTGTGATCAATTTTTGATCCAACTGATTGGCTGAACCTTTATTTTCTTTCTCTGAAAAGAAATTGAAAGTTTCCTTGGCTGTGTGTTTACATCCACCCTCTTTTCATCTTCATCTTAAAAGACAAGGTAAAATACGTTTTTAACTCTTTTTACGTAATATTAAAGGGAAAAATGAGACACTTTGAAGCTTTATAAAGGCTCACTTACATGCTTTTGGTCATACCTCCAAGTTCTTGTAAGATGAGGAAAGCGGTGGCTGTAATACCAGCATCTTTAATGCCTATGGCTTTAAGCACAGGTGAACACAGGTGTATGTTTGCGTGTCCACATACTTTTACATACAAACCATCAGGGATAATTTTTTTTTTTTTTAAATTAAAAAGAGAGTTGTGTGAAAAAGTGATAATCCAAAACCTCTGATCAGTGCATTCATGATTAATTCATGTGTATAAAATAATGATGCATTAAGCACACATTGCTCTGTGTGTGCGTGTTGCAAGGTGCAAAGGCAGCATCTTGTTTTGGTTAGAACCAGGCGAGGTTATAGTGACGGATACACAGCGCACACGAGTGGAGAGGGAGGCGGAGCACTTGTCCCTGCTCCATTCATTGTGAGCAAAGCCTCTGTCTCTTGCTTGTGCCTGATAGGCCGTCTCTGCAGAGAGAGAGGGAGAGAAAGAGAGAGAGGTTGAGCTTGTGGAAAAAGAACAGAGGGAGGAGCTGGAGCATGTGAGCATACTGACACATCAGAGAGAGCAAAGAAAGGCAACAACAGAGGGGACGCAGAGATTTGAGGAACAGAAGACAAGAGAAGAGGAAGGAAGGAATCCTCTTGGAATCCTCATCTGTTCTTCTCAGAGAAGGAAACGCTCATCCTTCCTGCCTTGTTCGTCCCCTTGTGTTACTACTCTCAGCTGATCTGGATCTCCTCCTCCCCACAGCCTTTTGGAGAAACACTGAAAACTGAAAGATGCAGGAGAAGGTTCAGGAGAGGACGGCAGAGATGAAGCGATGACTAACATGCATGATGGGGTTGTGTGTGTGGCGGATGCTTGTGTGCGTGTCTGCGAGACCCCTATGGCTTTAACTGTATGGAATCTGGCCCTTTTGGTTGGCATGGAGATGGATGCGAGGTGCCTTCTTGCTTAGTAAATCACTGCTAGCAAACAAACACTTTTTTTTAGTCTACACACTGTGTCGTCTGGTGAGTCTAACAGCTTTGTGTGTCTTTCTTTTCTAATCTCAAGCCATAAAACTGATTGAGGAAAAGCAGGCTTTTCTCTAAACTCTGGATTGAGTGTCACTTAGCAGGTTGAGCACATAGGGCCTGTCAGTCCTGACTGATCCCTCCATAGAAAGAAACTCTGGAAGCCTGCTTGCCTGCTTGTGTTTTTGCAGTGATTTCGGGACCTTGTTACAGCTCAGCTCTAATTAAGCCAGAGGCAAGCAAGCTGGTGCCTTCCCATTTATGTTTTGCCTCCTTTCAGTCTCTTTTTCCCCTCCCTCTGTCCACCCCCTGAGGCCTCATCGTCATCATTAATTTCTATTGCAAGCTGCACATGAATAATGGAAGGAGCAGAGTTTCCTCTGGACTAGTGCCTTAGGGGTGGGAGGCAAACGGAGGAGGACAGATGAAGAGACTCGAGAGTCAGAAACCAGAAAAAAGGAGCTGAGCGCCTCACTGTACACTCTGGGAAACTGAGGGGTGTGTCCAGTGCTGAATAAATGAATGGAACATACAGGGAAGATACGGAGGATGAGCTTTCACCATTCTCTACAACAAGTTTGAATACACACGAGATAAAGAAATGGAAGAGATCAACATTAGACCAGTCTTCTGTGCTTTTATTTTCCCTCCACAGTTAGTATAACAGCCTTGGATTTTGTATATATATATCAATATATACACACACATATTTTTATTCACCTTATTGACTGAATCCCATCTATTTGGCACTGAAACCTGAAACCGATCACCTCAGTGACGTCTCAGAGAAAAAACAGGACTCTTAAAGCTTCTGATTGAAATGGAAAACGATGACAACCTGATGAGTAAAGCCTTGACGGACAGTAAAGAGGGGTGGAGGCTCTGATCTCACTACTTCCATGTGGACAGACTTCCTAGAAAGTGCCTGAACTTTGTTGCTTTGAAAACAAAAGATACCTAACCTCGCATTATCATGGATGACTCAAGTATTTTGAGACGCAGGGGCCTGCAGGTAGGCTTCTAATGCTTTTTTTTTTGCTGTTTGTGTGTGCGTGTGTGCATTTTTAAACTTAAGACTAGAGCATATTATTTCTCTGTAGTTTGCAGAGATAAACTGTCCTGCACTGAAAGGAGAGGTTCAGAATACTTGAATATGCACAGTTTTGATGCTGCTGCATTCGTCAAACATGCACCCAAGCAGTCACGGAGACTGACCCTATCACATCACAATATACCATTATTTGTTCACACTCACTTAAACAGATGCGTAAACCATATCACCAGGCCTATCCAATTTCCCTCTGGTGGAAGTCGGTAAATGATGCAACAGCCTAGTGAACAACAACAAGCAATTGTGTATCATAGCACTCAGAATGTGGACAGCCTGTCAGGTTCATGTCACACCTTTAAATAATAACCATTTATAATTCAAGCAATTAATTTAGGAAGGACTATATAAGAGTTTTGTTATCTTTTAGCTCCATGTTCTATTAGTAAGAACATCAGTCTAAAATCTAAACTACTAACTTTAAGGCTACAAATGTGAAATGGAATGAAAACTGATCCTGTCGCTACACCAGACAGTGTCTATCATCCATTTGAATGAATTTTAAAAACAAATTAATTCAGGGTTACATAGAACTATGTAAAATCATGTAACATCCCTGCTTGTGTTGTCAAGCCCAATTGTGTATAGGTTCATTCTTCCACTACAAATTACCTTGTCAGTTTTACGGGTGGAGCATCTTGAGTGGTGATATCGATACAAATATCGATACTGCAGTAAATTAAAATACTTTGGGAAGACTATGAACAAAGAGGGCTTACCTCTTGCATCACCATCCTGAGATAACTTGAATTAAATTCAGTGCAAGCTAATTAGCTTGCGCTAATTCAGTGCAAGCTAATGGTCCAGTCACATGACTAAAAATAGGACAGTCCTGACATCTACAAGAAAAAATACATTGTTGGCTGCCTGGTGTTTGTATTACATTGAAGTCACTCTGGGACTGATTGCAGCTAGTGGTGACTAAATGCTTGCAGATAGTTTAAGGGGGGTTGCACACTTGTGACCATGTTTGATTGCAAGGCGATTGCACAGATTGGCTGATAGGAGGCAACCTTTCTGCAAACAGTTGCAGTCTTACGTGGACTGACTGCAGTCACTCTCGGAGTGAAGGTTTGCAAATAATTGCCTCATTTATAAAAGCAGACAGATTGCCAGCATGTTGCCATCAAGCTAAACGAGTCGTTCTCAATGAGTATAACTTGAGGGGACTCGACTCATCTGGTTGCCAGCTGGTTGCATTATCATTACGTTGCTATGGAACAGGAAGGTTTCTGAAGGCAAATGTAACAATTAAATGCACATTTGTGTTAAATGTGAATTTCTGGCTATGTAAACAACGACAGATATGTGATTTTCAACAACTTCAAAAACAACATTTTAAAAAATAGATTGATCCATTAAACCAAGATACATTTTTTTTTGTTTGCATTGTTTTTCCTTCCTTTCCCGCACACGGCTGAAAAGCTGAAAAAGAAGCTTGACAAATGTTGAGTCAGCAGATGGTGTCATCTACATCCTAAATCCGAGAGGCCAAGGACAAATGCACGTGTTAGAGACAGGTTTAGTCTAAGATTAGCTTTTCCTTCAGGTCTTGCCTTACACTGTTAGATTTCCAGGAGAAATGAGGACACAAGGTTCTGCACACAGTGGCGATGAAACGGTGTTCTAGTACTGTATTTATGGTGTTTAAATAGCTTTGTGTCGAGAGGAACTGGGGCTTGAATGAGGCCACCTTGTAAGGAGTGACAACCTGGATTTTCTTAGATTAACTCTGTTTTCCACGTCACAGCGTTGTAGTGTCAGGTCGCAGACAGCTTTTTAGTGCTTTTATTTGTGAACAACAGTTAATCGGTTAATTGAACACACTGCTAAAATGGTTTTGAATTATTGATATAAAAGGATTTTCTAAATAACACCAATGTCTAGACAGTCAGACACTGCACACAGTGTTATACTCGAACAACTACAACATCATTTACTACTCGAGTATTTCCATGTAGAGCTCAATAACTAATACTGACATCATTGTAATGTTGACAAATACTAATGAAACCATGTTCTCCCTCAGCACCAGTTAACCAGTTTTTATGTGCTCATGTTCACCAGAAATCGAAAGGTGATAGTTTGTGAGGTTCAATGTTTTAAAGCTTCATCCTTAAATCAGACATTTACTCTTTCACTGTTATGTCTCATCATGGGAAATGACAGGGTAACAATGGTGCTGTATGGTTGTCCTTAGGTGTTTTTTTTTTTTGTTTTTTTTTGCCAAGCTGACAAACCGAAAACTGACAACTGCTCATTTGTTCATCTGGACACAGCAGCTCTGTCTGGGCTGGGTATATTTGTTGGAAGGGATGTTTACTCTCTGTAAATCTCTTTATGGCTGAGTGCCCACAGTTGGATACAAACCCTGTCGGCTGGACAGATTAAAAGCACAACCAGCTGCCATGAATTGCTAGACATGGACCCAAATGTAGACTAACCAGACTCACTGAACAAACTGAAAAAGCACCTTTATTTAAAAGGTGGATTGTTAAAAACAACAGAGTCCATACAAAAAAAGAAACACAGGGAATTTAAACTGAATCCACAATACTAAACAACTGGCTGGGAGTATGTAGGATAATAGACAACGCAACAAAGGATGTGTGGAGCCTGGGGCTGTTTATATTAAATGACAAATTAGGGCTAATCAGGGGGATAGGGGACACCAGAGTGGAACAGGTAAGACAAATCAGGAAATACTGAGATAAAGGAAACAAAATGAAATAGTAGACAAAAGACTATCAAAATGAAACAGGAAGTAACACAAAACCCAGTGTTAATAACACCAGCAGTCCGAATCTGTGGCCCTTAGAGGCTGTAGTGTGTGTTTGCTCATTCTTTAATGGTACCAGTGCTGAAGCTAACATGTTAATTTGATTTGTGGTGCTGTAGGACATATAATTGGATCATTACAATCAAAATCCTTTATCCGCTGAAAAGAAAGAATAATATCATGAAACACCATGCTTTTTTAGATATATTTATGAGTTGAAATTCTGGCCAAAGGTCAGTCATCTTTTAAAGCGATAAATATCTGGAGCTTTCTTTGAGACTATTAGGCAATTACGTTTTAAAATGAACCATCATGGCTCAAAAGGTTGCTGAAAGGAACATTGTAGGCTTATAATGACACTGGAAGAAGTGTCAGGGTGGCCACTGAAAGGAAAGCATTTTAACAGCAAAGTTGTTTGTTGAAGTACATACTGGAATAAAGATGCGCGGTTTTTTTCCACCATCAGAAAAATACAGAAGTTGAAGTTAAACTGGTGAAATAATAGCTCACAAAGGATATCTAACAACAGTAACTTTGGTCTGTCTACAATCTGGTTTATTACTGTCAAATGTTAGATTTTGGGATAATGATGATGATTTTATATTTTTATATTTATTGACATTTGTGAAGTTCTTTTTGGTATAGCAGTTTATCATGATTATGATGATTATTATTATTATTATGATTATTATTAGTAGTAGTAGTAGTAGTGGTAGTGGTGGTGGTGGTGGTGGTGGTAGTACAAGTAACATATCGGTCTTTAAATGTAACTGAATAAATGTAATGCAAAAGTGTATGAATAGTATTAAAACTAAAAATTTCCAGACAAATAGATGGATAGACTTGTCAACATCTTTAAGACTTTTCTTTGTAGGAACCTCAAAAACACACCAAAGGTTTGTGTGAGCAGTGTCCTTTCTCTGGCTTGTCCTTGAAACTTGTGAGGACACGTGTTCTCTTATTAGCTTCCCAGTCAGATAAGATATATAGCCTGAGGTCAGCAGTCGGCCTTTCGTCAGGCCACTGTCAGCCAGAAACTGTGAAGTAGTGTGATCTTTCAAACCCAAACACAGAACACAGGTCACCTACTTGACTGCTGGGTTAGAGATAGTAAAAGAAAATGTGGTCGGGGTGAAAGGTCAAACAGATAGCTGTCATGTTAAGCTTAGTGGATCGAATCGGATCGGTATTCTTTTCGCTGTCTTCTGGTGTCTCTGTGTTGTTTTCTAGGGTGAATATGTAGGAGTTGGTGAGCTATAGCCATTAATACAGCTGTCTTAAGTCTCTGCTTCAATAATACCAGCAAGGCCTTGTTGGTTTGCTGTACATATGGTTGTGGTAAAATGTGTGTATAACATTCGGTGGGTTAAGTTTAACTACACAATAAAAGTGCGTCTGCTCCTTTTGTTTGTGTTTATTATGAACATGTTTTATTTATCGCTCCACAGCTGTTGGGCTATAGGGTTGAGCTTGCCTCTACCCTGATCAGTGTAACCCATAATGCAAATTCTGTCTGTGTAGAATGACTATTTTTCCCCGTGTGCATGTGTTCTGTTGTCATTTGAGAAATAGGATTAGTTCTGCCATTCAGAACTCCAACAGCAGCAGACTGAAACAAAAGCCTGTCTGTCTCTGATTATGTCTTAAATTAAGAATCTTTATCATGGCTCTGTGCTGACATCAGCCTGTCTGAGCTCTAGGAAAGCAGCTCATATCAGCTGGTATCAGCTTCCATTCAAAATTGCTGTCGCATGAATTTAAAGACTGTTCTTCACCATAAGCTCTTCTTGTTCAGAAAAGACGGTATGGTGAAATTATATACCAGCTGGTTTCCTCTCGTAGGTTCAGCATCGAATAATTCAAAAGACAGAGAGCAAAACAATAGGTGGGTAATTTTGTAAGTTTCAATCCTATAAATTCCCCCAAATCACACCGACGGAGATCACAAAACCTTCTGTAGGCAGAATTATGACTGTAAAATATTTTTATGAATTATTTATAACTTTAAGTTACTCAATGTAAAATGTCTGTAAACCCAGAGTGACAACACACTGCAAACGCAGACAGTCTTTAAAAAGTACTGACTCACACTTATTTTGTATCTCAATGTCTTTTAAAAGGAAAGAATCACATCTAAAAACAGCCGTTATCATGATTCTTCTTAATCTCCACCCAGAAGATGTAAATTACACGAACAGATACCAGCTCCATGTGCATGAAGACACTTGTAAAGACAATGCATGCTAGTAAAGGTTTCTTGGATCTCTATGAAGGCTATTTTTAGTCATTACGTATTTTTTACTGTTGGCAATGTACACTAATATTTTTGGTACTCATTCATAGTCATTATGTATATGTAACAGGCCAAAACAATGTTGGTGGAATCTTTGTCCACCAAAGAGTTTTTAGTCAGAGGAGTACATGAGTTTTCAGAATTGTGATTTAATCCAGAAAACTCGTTATATCTCTGCTTTTATCGTCAAATTCTTTTTTCTTTTGTCTCTTTACACGGTTTGACGATTTGTTTACTTTAAGGATACTTTATATACTTTGTTGGAGTCATTTCTGCATAATGCACAATTTGGGGCCCATAATGGTGCTTAAGAACAATCTGGCAAGAGTTCAGTGTCTCATATAAATGAACGCTGCTACCTACAGTTGGGATTAATACAGGATTTTTTTTCTTTTTTCTTCAGATTAGCTATACATTTTCTCTTATTTGCTTCTGTTGATTGTTCTGACTCGCTTGCTTTTACTGTTTTTTTAATCATGCACTATGATGATTGTGCCTCTCAAATCGATGGAGAGAATCTGTTGTTGCTGTCCTTTCCCAGCTGTGGATAATTTTACTTTTTGGCCAAAGAACAATCTCAAACTGAAATGTGTTGAGCAACTCTAGATAGGTGAGAATGTGAAACTGAGATTAAACAAATCAAGCAAAGGGAGATCAGGCTAATGGAGAGAAAAATCCAGCCAATTAAAAGTAAACAGACAAATCTCCTTTATGGATTAGGAGTTCTTAAGGGTGTTGGTTTCACTGGGAACAGAACAGTCTTACAAGAGCACCTCTGAGAGTGCTTGTGTGTTCTGCAATGGCTCATCTGCAGGCTAATGAAAAAGCAGACAGGGACAGGAGGTCTCTGGCATGCAGGCGCTCGGTCAGCTGGTACGGTTTGAGGTTGAATTTGATCAAGGAGACCAATGAGGCAGCTTCACAGGTCAGCCAGGTATGATTCAGACATCTAGGATATTTTCCATGATGCTAATATGCCAGTGTTGAATAGCTACAACTCAGTGCCATTATTACGTGTGTGATATAAATATTAGAATATCCTTACACTTGCTTTTTTCCTGAATGAAGTTAAAGCAGATAACCCTCTTAGTGCCAACTAACACTGACGTGTTATTGCTGGTTGTAGCGGCTTATTTTAATTCTTTCATTTAAAACATACTAGCAACAAACAAACTTACAGGTACAAAGATGGAAATGATTTGTAATGAATTTCAGCTGAACAAGAGTTGCTTCAAGTAGTTCGGGCATAAAAGCTTCAAGCAAATCTTGTATATGTTCTATACACTAATCACATTTTGTCTGAAAAGAACTATTTTGTAAAGCAACAATGTCCACCTGTCAACTATAATACAACATTTCCCTTTGACCAAAAAAACTTGATAAATTAATTGATAGGGTTGAAGTCATATGATTTCAGTTAGTTAATATGAAATAAGTTCTTGATTTCCATCCTGAGGTCTGAGGAAATTTACAAGGTTTTTACACCAGTTTGTTGTTATCCAAGCACACATCAATTCCACTGGAATTATAGTAACATTTCGTCCCCGCTGTTGTTGATTTCCCCTCTCAGAATCTTTTTTTATTCTTATGTTTTTCTGCTCTTGGTGGTAAATCGATATTGTACTCCTTTTAAGCAGAGCAGTAACTTGTGACCTTGCCTCACTGTGCTGTTGAAATCACTGCAGCTGCTATTTATCAGAAGCCCAGAAAATCAGACTGCAGCTGCTCCACGCTATCTGACAATCCTCAGAGCTGCTAATAGACTGCTCTGTGAGAAATCGAGTTCTGCCTGCTTCCTGTTGGTCTATCAATAAACCAGATATTCAGAGGAAGACATGCGACAAAGAACATTTAATGCTGTGAGCATTTCATTTGTTATCAATGATGATACATTGTCCCATACTTAAATTACTATGGCAAATAAAGCAGACACATCTTAAATAATTTTCCTGGTTTGGACACCAAAAAGAAAGCTCTCTGTGGACATGCATAAATTGCCACATAAATCTCCCAATTTAAGTTCTTGAGTGTTACAGTTAACAACTGATTGACATCATAATTGTCAGTCATGCCCTGCAGTCGTGCTAGTTCCAAAACTCGTATCGGGAATTCTAAAATGTGACTTTAAATTAACCTTGATAGCTGCTTCCGGAACCTCCGGAGTTAAATGCCATGATGGTCATTAGCTAATGGGGCTATGTGCCAAGTAAGAAAAAGATTGCTTTAAAACTTAAAAATTCGTATGTTAGTTTCTGTTATAAGATGTTTCTGGGAAAAAAGATTACTGAATTGGACGACATGATGGGACTTTTTTCCCCCACATAATGTCAAAACAACACAAAACAACCTATATTTATATATAGAAACATTAATTAATTACATTTAAAATCACAATTAACTTAAAGTTAATAAGAATCTAAGATTATCAACCTTCTGTCTACATTGTAATGCAGTCTATTGTGTTGCATATAGTCTGTTCCTTACCTTCATTGTTCATCAACCACTGTGGTTTTCTCGCCTTTACCGTTCTCCTCCTCCTCCTCCTCCTCCATGCCCTTCATCTTCCTTTTATCTGTCGTCCTGCGGGCATACACCTCTCAACATGATAAAAGCCAATGCCTGGAGGGTGGCAAGCCTGCTGCCATTCTGGTGTTGAAGTGCAACGACGGCACAGGGAGACAAGTGGGTGGGGAGGGGGGGAGGGGGGGAAAGAAATTGAAAGAGATGTAGAGCACTGTTTGACTTATTGTCTCATCCACAATCTCAGTTATGGAAGAGAAGAGAGCACAGTTCCTTTTTTTTTGTTTGGGTCTAGAAAAAAAACATCAGACATGCTAAACTCTTAATATTTGAACAAAAGTGATTGGGTGTCAGGCACTTTGGGTCTCTCACCTCCCTAGCGGAGTGTGACTCATTAGCTGTCTGGCTTTTCTTTTCCCAACTTTACTAAACTGAGGTTGTGTTTTATCCAACACTAAACTGCAATCTGTGCCGATCATTATATGTAAGCCATGGAATTTGCTGTGCAGTATAGCAGAGGAATTCTGTTTCAGATGAAACATTATCACATTATTTGGGTCGATTTTATTTAAAGTATTCCTTATTTGCCACAGTAACAAACTAATAAAGGTTATCTTATCTTAACCTCTTAGCACAGCTTGAACATTTCATTTATATTAATAACATGTTCATACGATTTTTGGTGCACTAGTGTCCTTTCTTTAAGGCATGTTTGACCTGTATTGGTGCTCCGTCTCAGTTGGTTATGCTGCCATTTTAACCTTCGTGAATTCTCTTTTTGCAAAGTAGTTTTTTCCCCCTTCTCATATTTGTTTATGTAACCTCTGTGTTTTAGAATGCACCACAAATCTGGTATTTAATTACCCATGGCACATTGTGTCAGGCCAGCAGAAATACCCTGTTAGTCCCTGGGGTTGTGAGAGCAGATGGTGTTTGTGGACAATCAGCTGTTATTCCAACAGCTGATGCAGTTGTAATGATACCAGAAGGTCGACAGGGAAATTATTCCCAGACTTAGATATCTGGTGTGGAAGTTTCTCATCGCTGTCGTAATCAGATGTCTCCTTCTTGTCAAGTGTGGGTGGATTCAGATTTCAGCACACAGAGGCTTCTTGTCAGAAAATAATGTTGAATGCAAGGATTTGTGTACATGGGTGGTTAGGGAATGTGAATAGGTGGAAGCTTGTGGCATTGTTGAAGCTTTTTCTGTCTGAATTCCAGTCAGAAAGCTGTCACGTTCTCTTATATCTGCCAACCTCTGCTGTTTATTATAATCCTGTGTGCAGACGTAATACAGGAAAGCCTGAACAGACACAGACATACAACAAAAGGCCACACTGCCTCTGTCTAGACTCAAACTCACAGCCTTGGACTTGATTAGCATCTGAACATAAAAGGCATGTATCGCAAACACAGACACACATCAGCTCTTCTCCTACAAGAAATGCTACACTAATGTCTCTTTTGTTGACACTTCAAGGACACTGACTGACATGTAGAGTGTGATAAACTGACAGGGACAGAACAAACAAAGTGCTTAAATAAGTCCAGCATCAGTCATCAAACCCATTCACTGTCACTTACATGTCAGATTGATCCATCCGAGGAACATCAGACTTCCTGAAGGAACAATGCAGAGCACTTTTCCATCTGGAGATGGGTCTTTATCAAGATGCTTCTGTAAAGAGTTTTCCCCTTATTCCATCCATTCATCCATCCATCCATCCCCACCTCCATCCCTCTGAGCTGCTTTTCTAGCTCAGGTTCACACTGAGGCTGGCACCTATTGTATATATAATTTTAGTAATTAAATAATTAAATATCAAAATTTTGTATTTATCAGTGTTTTTAAAGACATCTAATTATATACGATAAATTACTTGAAGTACTGCACATGGCTATATTACTGTACTACCATGAGACACATAGATAGCAGTTTTAATACTGACATTTCTATCAAATTTATACATAGTAGCTTTAATGTGTTGAATATGGCTCAGAGTTTACAGTTTGAGGCTACTTTGCGTCATGGAAAAATAAAAGCCCACTAATGAGGCACTGGGAGTACACATCAGCCCCAGCATCTGGATGTGAGAGCACACATTTCAAATATATACAAATAAAGAGTCGTAGGTATTTAGTATGTTTTGCTAACCCTCTGCTGAAGGTTTTGGGTTTTTTTCTTTTTCCTCTGTTATATTTTGATGAGAAGAAGCACCACTGCATTGCATTCTTTTCCTTCAAACATGCATATATCTGAATATTTGGAAATGGTAAGAGAAAGAGAATGAGCTCTGGCTTTGGACATTACTGCTAGTTGAGCAAACAGCTCATATAAATATAGCTTGAGACCACCGGGATCCTTTACCAAACTGAAGTGCTCTTTAGGAGATTCTGGGTCGCACAAAAAAGTACAAGTTTGTAATAAGTGTGTTTGCATACAAATACCTTATACAGCATCCTCAGATGTGATATATGTATGCACATGTAGGCATCATATCCTGGTAGTTAGTCATTAAAAATGCAAAATACAGTTTTAAAACAATGTTGTCTTCTGGTTGCCAGCCTATGGACTGAGTTTTATTAGAAGTACAGTCCAAGACTGGTAGGCTAATTGCACTCAGCATCATCAGCATCCATTACTTACAAGTTGCAACAAAAGCTCAGTTTCTAGCACAACACAGACTCCAAAATTGGCTCGTTATAATGCTGATGAAGCAAAAAGTAATGTGGTTTCATATAGAATTTTGTTAGTGACTTTCATATACTGTTCTTGCACAGCGTGCATGACATGCTTGCTATATTGTATGCCGTACATACAATATAGCAATAAAACAGTGCAGAGCAGTGTGACATGACACCATGACTATGATCAACGTCATTAATCATAGCCATTAAAAACAACTGGGGTTTTTTGAAGCTTCTTTAAATTTCATTCTTACTCTCCAAATATAAACCCAAAGTGAGTTCATGATTTAGCCCATAGGGTAACTGTTAGGTTAGGGTAACTGCATATATATGGGTGAATAGCCATGTTTCTGATGTTCCAGATAAACGCTATGTTGGGAATATGATTAAAATCAGAAGCGTTCATGTACAAATACTAAGTTTTGAGCTCCCTGTATGAACTGGACTTTTTCTTAAACTTTTAGATGTGTTGTGTAGCTGAATATGTAGCAGCCATGTGTTGTACTTTAAGAGCCCGTTTGGGGATCAGGGCTTGTATAAATGTTCATTGAGCAGATATTGTAACACCACATTCAGCCCCAAGAACAGGTTAAACTGAGCTTAGTAGCCTTAGCTGGACTTTGACAGTTGGCTGGGTCTCTTGTTGTTTGTTCTGGAAGAAGAAGAGGATGGAATGAGGGAAACTATGAACACAAATTCTATTGTTTGTTTTTGATACCTACAAGCAAGATTTTTTTATTTTTTGTTCTCTAAATCTCCCTTCTTCTGCTTTGCTTTCAGACTTTTTTAAGTCTTTGTTTTGTAAGTGGCACTTTGTTCCTTTTTACAAATTGAAAGAAACAAAAAATAATAGATATAAGTCACCCTCGGTCTGGAGATCTGGAGCATAGATGATCTTGAGAAAGGTGGGGAATCTACTTGGGAGGAACTTGTTAATGATCTAAAGGCAGTTGTGACCACAGTAACCACTGACGCACTATGCCTCAATAGACTGATACCTTGTGGCACCCACAAGGTCCCTGCACAAGAAGGCACATGCACAGGCCTTTCTTATGTTGACAATGAATATATTAATTATTTATAAAAGAGTTGGGAGAAAGTAATGTGGTCAGACGAAAACAAAATCAAGTTCCTTATCATTACTCAACTTGCCATGTTTGGAGGAAGAAAATTGCTGTATGTGAACCAAAGAGCTTTGAGATTGTTTACCTACTGAAAAGCAGGACAACGTCACCACGTTGAGGGGCCAAGCGATGGAGCCCTATACTGTAAAATCTTGGATGAAAACCTCTTTCCCTCAGCCAGAAAACTAACCATGGGTCACATATGGGTCTTCCAGCATGATAATGACCCAAGACATACCATCAAGGCTACAAAGGAATGACTAAAGAAGAAGCACATTAAGGCCTTGCAATAGCCTAACTTTTAGCTGACCTACTAGTCTCCTGTAGAAAATCTGTGGAGTAAGCTGAAGCTTCATGTTGCCAAATGGTAGTTTGTAAAGTTCTCTGCAAAGTTCTAAGTCAGGGGTGTCGAACGCCAGGCCTCGAGGGCCGGTGTCCTGCAGGTTTTAGATAATACCCTGGGTCAACACACCTGAATCAAATGATTAGTTCATTACCAGGCTTCTGGAGAACATCAAGACGTGTTGAGGAGGTCATTTAGCCATTTAAATCAGCTGTGTTGGATCAAGGACACATCTAAAACCTGCAGGACACCGGCCCTCGAGGCCTGGAGTTCGACACCTGTGTTCTAAGTCATGATTTTCTTGGAAATTCAGGAGGGGATCAAATCATTATTTCTCCCACTGAATATGAACAAAATGCTGATTGTATAGACCTCATCTCATCTGCCTACACATATGTAAACCCTGAAGCACTCCCCTTTCTCCTCCTCCGACTCGTTGAGTCAATCTACATGGCTGCATTTAGCCAGCAGGCAGTAAACTTCAAGGAGTGTGAAATTGAATGTCTAGACACCACACTGTTCCTGCTTGTAAGACACAGCATCAGTTCCATTGCCTTAGGACAGTTTCTTTTCTTACACGAAATACTGAGCAACATTCAGACTTTGTGTGGCATGTAGAAAACAATAAACATTTATTTACATTTTGATTTATAAGAAACTTACACCTTCAGACAAACTTCTTTAAAGTGGTCTTTTTAACATTGGGATCTTCCTCCTTAATTGCCTTTAGCTATACCTAATATTTTTCTAATTCCTTCACAGATCATTGGGTTTTCCTGGAAAACCCCTGGGTATGAAACACATCAGATCTCAATGGGGAAAAATCATGCTGGATATCAGAATCAGAATGGGGTTTATTGCCAAATGTTGAGCAGGTTTACAACATTAGGATATCTATACTGATATACTATACTGGGTAATGTGTTAGGAACAAGAAAATAAGAAAATAAATATTATCAACCTAAAGAGGGCTGAATTCAAAGACACCCTAAAAGAAAATAATATGGCAGGGTAGTCCGGGCTCCATGGTGCCAGGCAGTGAGCACAGGGCTGACTAGACATCAGTCCACCCTCATGAAGTGTGTTTCTGATTGTTTGGTCAGAGATTTACACCTGCTGTAGGTCATTTTGTTGGGCTGTGGTAGTGCTCATCCTTTTCCTCCTTGCACTGGTATCTTGCAGAGGCAGATACCAGTCCTGATAGTTTAAGGACCTGCCACAACCCTGTCCAGCTCTCCTATAGTAACTAAAAGTCTCCTGGAACCTCCTCCATGCAGGAGATGCAACAATCCTTCTGGAAATACCACATATTGATGTGCCATCCTGGAGAAGTTGGACTGTCTATGCAACCTAAGTAGGGCACAGATATCACCTCATGCTAGCAGTAGTGAAACTAATGTTATGGCTGTAGCTCAGGAGGTAAGGTAGGAGGTAGGGCAGCTCAGCTACTAATTGCAAGGTTGGTGGTTCGATCTCTTGGTGCTCTAGTCTGCATTCCAGATATCCTTTGGCAATATACTAACCTCAAGATGTTCTCTGATGCATCCATTGGAGTATGAATGTGTGTGATGTTAGATAGAAAGCACTCCCATAAGGAAAAAACAGCTAGCTATCTTAAGAATTATATGTATTTGTTCTGAAATCAAAGCTAGCTGCTTTTAGCTGCTTTGCTTAATTGGATTTATAGATTCATACTCCCAAATGAGGGGAATCTAACTGGTGATGATAATTACTGAAGTCCTTAGTGGCTGAGTGCTCTCAAGTGTGCACTGATATTTGCTCATTCTTCAACCCCAATACTTATGCTTTCTTTACACCCTGACCCCTCACACACTGTAAGCAGATCAGCTGTAACAATGAGGACGACCTGTGAGCGGGGTTGCCAGAGAGCATATTGGAGGAAGAGAAGGGGGATGGTGAGGCAGAGAAAGAATGCTCGTGCAGACAGATCACATGTCACTCTTTCTTATTTCTGGTTCCCCTCCTGGGAATCATTTCCCTCTTTAGCTGCCCATCAAACTGTTCTTTGTCTCACTTTTTCAGTCTCATCTCACTATCTAATCGTTAGTCTCTCTCCTTCTGTGCCACTCTGTTCATTGTCATTTTCTTCCATTTTAATGAATCCCATTAAAGTCTTCATCAGTTCATTTTTTGTCCCGCTCTCTTGCTTCAGAATTTCATCATCCACCTTTTTGCACTTCCATCTCTTTGATCTGTCACTAGTCTTATTTGTTAGACTAGTGACTTATTTGTTGCGCCAAATCACAACAACCGCCGCCTCAAGGCGCTTTATATTGTAAGGTATATCCTACAATAATACATACAGAGAAAAACCCAATCATATGACCCCCCTGTGAGCAAGCACTTTGGCAACAGTGGGAAGGAAAAACTCCTTTTAACAGGAAGAAACCTCTGGCAGAACCAGGAAGAACTGTTTTGCGTGGTGCTTGGCATTTTATGTTATCATTGTGGTAAACAGCTGATTTGCCCTCTGGCCTGCAGTGCTTTTTAAAAATTCTTTATTTAGTGGAGACTCAAACAAAATTCTGTTGTGTATTCTAATTTTGCCGACACTGAAGTAACTTAAGGAGGACTTCTGTTGAACATGAAAGCAAATGGAGAACGTGACACATTTAGGGGTGTGATGAATACCGAAATGAAAGAAATTTAACTTTTTAAAAAACAAAGACGAAAAAAAAACAAAAAATCAAAACAAAGACAAATATGTAGCGATGTTCTTCCGAAATTTTTCTTTGACACATAAAGACAAACCTGACATGTTTTCTGGTAAGTGTTGAGGTTATTGTGTTACTAACGTTGTATTTGTGGCTTTTGCAGTGTGAGTTGGTGCCTTGGCTCTGTTACCCTCAGTGCAGGTGTTGTATTTTATGAAAATGTAATAATTTAGAGCTTGAAAAACAGTTTCAGCCTGTACCATGGGTGTTGATCTGGTTGTGACAGCAGAGTGTTACTCTTCGTATATATATTGTATGATAGGCAAGAGTGAGTTTGCAGCAGAAAGACATAAATTGAAGTAGTTTTCAGCCAAATGAAGATGAAATTGCAGGCTGAGCAGCAGAGCACACTTGTCCAGGTTCTTCATAATAAAGTGAAACTGTAGACGTGAGCGAGGCCAGATCAGAGGGATGACAAGAGTAACAGACACAAGGTACATATGGAACACTTTATTTGTGTAACATGCGCTTGAGCACAGCCTGCTGCTTTAATGTATTCATACAAAGCAGAGAGAGGTTCGCACCAACATCATCTAAGTGCCCTGCTCAAATCTGGGTCACACACATCATAGCGAGGCAGCCTCACCTCCTTTTCAAAAACCACTTTTCACATTTTTGTGAAGCTGCTGCCTCCGTGCGCGTGGCTATGTCGGTTCTGTTATCACAAACAAGCTGCTGAGCTGCGTCAGATCGTGTGTGCATGCAGGAGAAGACAGAGGTAAAATCTCACCTATGTCAGTCAGGAAGAATTCCCATTACGCCGAGTCAACATCTGGACCTGTAGTGTCCAAACTGCCTGCAGGAAGAGACGCTCATCCAAGTCATCAATTTAAAAACATGTTTACGAGAAAGCTGTTAATGAGCTGCTTTGATTATATAGGTAACCCAGTGAGATGATCTATGCATGCCAACAAGTCTTTGATTTTTTTATGTATCGTATACAATCTGAGCTTTATCTGCCTAAAATGGGGTGTAGGCTGGATAACTGTGTAAGAAAAAGACCTCTACTTGCTGTAAATAAAGCTTCAAGAGCTTTATAATGGCTTCTGCTTTATAATTTCATTATAATCAAAAGGTTTTATCAAACCATGTCACATACTGTTATAGATTGTTGGTTTAGGTCAAAGCCTTTATCTTTCTTTTTTCCCCTGTAAAAACAGATGTGGATAAGAAAACTTGAGGCCTACATACTTTGACGTCCTGTTAAGCATATGTCCATGTTTCTGTCTTTTTCTTTCTCTCGCACAGACACACAAACACACACTCTCAAATTCTGTGAATGCTGAATACGCAGTCCCAGTGCGGAGCAGCTCAGCTCAGCATGTTGAAACAGACACCAGACATCTCTTTGTTTTAATTGTTGTAGGGAAGCTTGTTTCCCATCCACCTGCCAATCTCTCCCTCTCTCATTCTCTCACTCTTTTTCTCTTTCTTTTTCAGGCATAGACACACACACACACACACACACACACACACACACACACACACACACACGCACATGCAACCCTTCCTCTCCCCTCCACTCTGCCACTCCCACTCTGTATTATCTGCAGATAAAAACCCTTCCAGTGAAGCATTGCAGATTCTATTTAAATGTGTAAATTCCAATTAGGATTAGCTTGTTTTCACTCCTGGTTCTGATAGTGACTTTAGCATCTCGCTGGAGGAAGCGATGGCTTACTGGAACTTACGATGAGCTGATGGAGCCAGATACGCGCTTTTCTCTCTCTCTGTGTGTGTGTGTGTGTGTGTGTGTGTGTGTGTGTGTGTGTGCGTGATGTTGTTCGTGGATAAAAATAATTAGCAGTTTGTCTTCTCTGTGCAGGGGACAAGTACCAAGATGCTTTCTAGATAACTGTACACTTCTGGACATCCGTTTGAGAGACCCCACAGCTGCATGAAGGCACATCCAGCAGTGTCACAGGAAGTGTGGAGAGCAATCTGATGAATGAATGGTGCAGCTGTAAGGAAACAGTAGCTGTAGAAATAGACGAGTTGATGTCCACTCGAATGCCAAATTAGAGCAGACAATAAATACCCTTGCTGTTCTTCTTCTTGGACATAATTTCTACTGTAATTTGGTTCTTGTTAATGAAGAGGCATCATCCCTCTCTCTCATGTACCAGCCTGATGTAAGATATAGATGTGTAATAGTACAGAAATTCATGGTCCATGAATGCAGCAGTTACTTAAAAAAACAAACAAAAAAAATATGGCCATAATTTTTAGTGTGACAGCTAAAGCACGTCAATCATTCTGACATAAATGAAATAAATGTAGTAAAATATGGTTAGACAAGTGAAGTAGAAGCTGTTAGAAAAGCTTCAACTTAAATAAACAGACAAAGCTTTTGCTGTCTTGCGGGTTTGAATCTCCTAGCTTTGCAGCTTTAAGAATACACATAAGACACAATTGCTGCATTTAAAAAAAAAAAAAAAAGAAAAGAAAAGAAAAAAAAGCAGTGTCCTCTGCTTTTTGGGAAACATCATCCATCTCCAGATTTGGTGGGGAACCATTTAGTGTGTCAATATATTGATGTTTAAGAATTAAAAAAGCATGGAAAACCCTGTAGCTTTTGAGCCTAACTCTGCTAGCATGTTATAGCTTACGTTGCACAGCCAAACCGTTGCAGGTAGATGTAGTATTGTCTATTTTTTCAGGAGCACTTGAACATCAACATAAATAGTCCTTTGACAGTTTGGTTCTCAGGACATGCTGACCATAAGATTTTGTACTGAACTCACTGTGCTATACTGGACGGTCAGCGGTGAATGCCTTTAGCTCAGTCTACACTACACTACACATATATACTAACGTTAGCTTTCTGCCATCTGCCCATGGCTAAACTATGAGTGAAACTTGTTACAGATGCAGTATAAAATGGAGCACCTTAAAAATCCTCTGGAATTTAACCTTTTTGGGAGTCTTTTGCAACTTAACATTGTAGCACATTACAATCTTTTATACTTTGTATTGTTCATCTGATTAGCCACACATTTTATTTAAAAATGCTCATTTGTTGCCAACTAAAAAAAAAAAAATTGAAACAGTTGAAACTAACTGATGGAGGACATACAGTACTGAATACTGCTTTTAGAAAGTAGTGATTAGAAAGGTCCGCCGTCACGTAAAGACTTTAACATTGGCTGGCCACAGCTGCGCTTTTAACTGAGAGGAGGCTGTAAAAGAAGAGTCCCACTTTGTATTCACTCAGTCATGTTAATCATTGAAAACACACGCACACATTTAAAATGTCTGTAATGACACATTAGTGCACAAACACAGTAATTGGGTTCATTAGCATTAGTGTTGGGAGAGTTATATCTGTTCATTTGGGAGATTAAAAGGCATCCTAAATGGATGTCATCCCCCTGGTGACACTTACACAGACACTTTGCTTTCTGAGGAAGGGAGACTAGTTGTATTAATGTGTCAGTGTGTGTGGCCCAGGTAAATTATAACGCTTTCCATGGTACCCACACAGCCCCCAGTTAGAGTCTTACTGGTCCCGACGGGCCTTTTTCTGGAGCTCAGAGTGTCTCCTGTTGGCTGTAAAGCAGCAGCAGAGCAATCATTAGGACTCTGCTCATGTCCTCAAAATGGACCACATCGTTAGCTCATTCACTTAGTGCAACTTTATGTTGCTACCACTAAATACTGTATTTCACCTTAAAAGTACATTTTCCTGCTCTGATTTCCTATCGTTTTTTTCTCATATATTTTCGTATGCTGTGTTTTCATTCTTAATTTCCCCGCGGTACTGTGGTATACCATTATTCAACGGCGGCATTGCTGCTTGGGATTGCAGAAGTAAATTAAATAATAATTCATTAGAAAACTCATTTAAAGTTTTTTTTATTATTATTATAGAAACATCCCCGTATTCATCTCAGATTTGTATTATATATGTATAAGTATTAGCATTTCATTAATACAGCCTACATTTTCTTACTCGCTTTCTCTTTAATTCAAATTTGAAGTTTCTGTATACCTGTTGTCCTGATGCACATAGGTTAATATTGTGACCAGTTGTATTAGTGTATTTTAGGCCACGTACAGTAATGTTCAGTTTAATAAATATGACCCTGTTAAAAGACAAAGATAAAAATATTTAGTCAATAAGTGGCAAATGGATAGTCTGCCTTTATTTTGCTTTTTTTTTTGTTTTGTTTAATTGATTTTTTTTTTAAATTTACCCATCAATCGTAATACCAGTGCAGAGTCCTGAAAAACATGACTTCCGCATTTTGCACTTCCGCATCCTTCCCAGAGTGATGACCTCATCGTTCTGTACCAGCACATGAGAAGAAAACAAATGTTACTGTAGTTATCAGAGATTACTCAGCCTCAAGTCTTTAGACTTTAATTTGTGAAAATATGCCTTTGTAATGGTGCTGTATGTGGGATGACGTAATCGTTTACAAAGCCTTTCCTTGTCCGTGTCTGGTTACTGCTAAGATTGATTTGTAACAGCTGTTTTCTCAAACCAACGCCAAACCGAGTTAGTCACCAGAAGCTGAGCTGGATTGATTACACAATAATAAAATTAGGCTGCAGTGAGGTGACTGGTGTGGCCAACGATGCATTTAAGTTATTAAGGCTGTTAATAATAAATGAAGTAATTTATCAGATTTTGACCAACAGACAAGTGATGGAAACATGTAGCATGTTGTTATTGTAATGAGCGCGTCTCAGCTCACCATGTTCGTGCTCATTCATTACCAAATAGTTTAGGCATCCAAAAGTGGGCTGTACTCAGGCCAGCACGCAGAAGGATACTGTGATACTGATCATACAGTAGATATACTGATCACTGCAGCATGTTCCATATGAATAGCAGCATTTTTATATACAGTGTGTGATTGACTAGAGATGTCCTTCACATTCACAGGTCACATGTGTATTACTCAGTGGCTTTAAAGCTTGTTTTAAAGACCTCCACATTGGCAGGAGGATTAACTGTAGTTAGCTGAAGAGCTTCAATCATTTCTGTTGATGGACAAATGGTGTAACGGACTACTTAAAGTACTTGAAATTAAGTTTGTGATTGATGTTGATTTCATTTAAAAGCTTTTAAAGACAGTAGATGTAAAATGAAACATTCAATTTTGGCATCTTTTATCTTTTGTTTTAGCACATTGAGAGTGTGACTTCTCTGCCCTGTCTGTACTCTCCTCTTCGACTGGACAATTTTCACATGAAATATCAAGTTGGTAAACATCAGCGTGTTTCTAAGCCTCGGCTCTGTGTCTTGTTTGTGCACTGTGTGCCATCGTGGAGTCTCTTTGTTGTCACTGTTTTGTCATCAATATTCACTGTGTTGATAATGAATTCTGCCTGCTGGCTGCTGCTGCAGCTCTAATTGTCTCTGGTGGAGCTCAGCTCCCCTGCATCCTCCAGTTAATTGCATGTTTTTAGTTGAACTAAAACATGTTATTATGATCAGGCCCTTGGGTGGCACAGTTGTGTGCATGCAGTGCACATAAATTGGTTAGATGCAGACATTTTGCACATAGTCTACGCGCACTGTAACACACACTCAGAAGAAAAGCTATTCTCATGGGACTCTTTGGTACTAAAGACCTGTTTCTTGAATAAATGCTGCTGCTTTTGTGTCTGGGTGAGTGTTTGTTATCAGAGCTTGCAAGTATGATGATACCACCGAGCTAGTGTTTTGATTCGTAAGAAAACATGAAAAATGTTTTGTTTGCTTGTTTCACAGTCACATTTTTATTTTCATGTTTCTCAGAATTGAAATTCTCTTTTACAAAGACACCTGATTTAAATCTGGCCAATCTAATGTTTAGTGGCATCTTCTTGTGCACCTCTGGACAGTTTTTAGTACAGATCCCTCGATAGAAGCCCTTTTATGACTTGATTTTGATCCTTGGAAGTGCTCTCTGTACAATTTGAGAGCAAATTTGAGAGCACACATTCAAAGAGTTAAGAATGGGACTGGTTTCAGCTGAATCAGCTCACTCACTGCTACAGTACAAGCAGCAGGAGTGGTGCAGCAGAAAACAGCTGCCCAGTCCCATCTGACTGTGTGGTGATGGTCAGCCCTCCTGTCTATTAGGTGTTTGTTGGAGAATCTCGACTCTTTATCTCTCTCACCTGCTGACAGTGTGTCAGCTCAGCCCCAGTTGACTGTAATGGGTTTGCTGTTGCTCCATTTCCTGAACTATCTATCACACACTTGGCAAATCACTATGAGGCTTCCATGAATACACCGATGATTGTTGACTACCACAGCTGTCTGGAATGGCAGAATCACAGACTACCAGTATGAGGTGCTTCTGGCACTAAGCTTTGCAAGTCCTAAGATGGGACCCAGATAGATTCATTAGTAAAATCAGTCAGTTAAAAATGTGTTTTACGGCTGACTCTGTGTTTGTCTCCTCTGAGTCTGCAATAATTAAATCAGAGCTCTGTGGGCCATGACTACATGTTTTAGTAATCTTCTTGTGGTTGAAGCACAAGAAAGTTGAAATGAAGTAGGCATTTGCTAACATATTGCTAAATGAAGCTGCAGAAGCTGTTGGGAACACAGAACCTTAGTGCTGGTGATACTGATATCATGTGAAAGTGGTGTAGATTCTTTATAGCCGCTTTCATTTCCTCTGTCATTTTAAATTACAAGTTGTGTTATTTGTGGAGATTATCATGCTAAAGTAAGTATACATAAACTTGTATTTTCTGCAAAAATGCAAACACATAAACTAATCCCACTGGCTTTTTTTATCAAGTGCCACGATCCGTAAGACTTTTGGGAAAATATTCTGTGTTCGGACAAGATAAAATCTGAACTATGTGGAAAGTTCCCACTACATGTGGCACAAAACGAACACAACATTTTATAAAAAGAACATCACCTTAACAGTTCTGTCACTTAGGTAATAAGGCTTACACCTCTTTTCCCTTGTCAGGCTTCCCTCTGACTATTATTATTGATTATCATATATGAACAGCTGCAAAACACAGAAAACATACAATATAAAGATACAATATAAAGCAATAAACCTTCAAACAAATGTTTCAGACGAACATCATTTCACATTACAGATCTCTGTGTAGGCGGATGGCTGATAAGAGCTTAAAGTACTTAAACACACAGACAGACCTCTTTTCCGTTTTCCTGTCGCTTTCCTCTCTGCTGTTAATGCAAACAAGAGAGTTAAAGTGAGGGGGTGAAGTACAAAACAGGTAGAGACTAATGTAATGGTAATAACATGAAGGTTGAGACGCTGAAGATGGATAACAAAGGTAGGGAAGAGTTTTTTAAGAATATGTAAATTTTATTTAATATTGTTTTTTGATTTTTTTCAGATTTTTGTTTGGTCAGAACCGATTAATCGGCCCCAATGAGACAACTGCATTCAGCAACAAGTGCGATCATAGATTAAAACATGCATCAATCCGGTTGTTCAGTGATGACGCGACGAATCCTACTTCCGGGTCTAAAGTAGTCTGCGTTTAATATGGCTTTTGTGTTGTTAACATGTTTAATGTTATGTATTTTCTTCTATTTAATCTCAAAAAGCTCCTAAAACAGTCAGTGATCACTGTTGACCTCCATCGGCTTTTATTACCGCTAATCATTTATTTAAGCTCAGTTTTTAAAACCTTAGGATGTAACTACAGCCCAGCCCATGCAGCAGTATATGAATGACTAACCTCGTATTGTGGATGGATTATCTCAGTTGTTCTCCTGGCTGAAGTTTGGTCCTTTTACAGCATCCTGCCATGCGATTACATTTGTTTCTGACCACCGAGAACACTCACGTTAACTTTTATCGAGTGGGAAAAAAGTTAACTTGTTTATATTATGCCAACATAGCTGTGTCGCTAGCGGTAACGTAGCACATCATTATATACCAGCTAGCCCAACTTCAGTAACCCTACAAACGTCACTGCTGTTTAGTTTTCTGTCTTCATTTATGTTGGAAGTGATAACAGAGCTGTACATTGTAATTTGTTTCCAAAACCCCGCAGTCAGGACATGCTATATTGTATTTAGATAGAAGCTAGCGAGCTAACTCCCTGCTAACTTCTAACTCCGTTAAATGTCATAAATTCCGTTTTCATGGATGCCTGGATGTTAAACTCAATTGTTACACCTGGTAGAGCAGAACGCTGATCATTTTATTAAAGATGAAAGACTTTAGACAGTTTTTCAACTCTCAGTAATGCCATAGTGATCGTTTGATATATGGACCTGCAGCGGAGTTTAGACCCAGACACGGCTAGTGACGTCAGACTGAACAACCGGATACTATGCAATGATATGGGAATGGTAAAAGTAATCTCAGTGCTGCTGCCTTCTTATGAGAATGGATAATCTCTGTTTTTTAAGCCTGATTATTTTTTTTTAACATCAGGATCATCATTGCTTGATGTTGACTTTATTATTTTCAAAGTGCCTTCCCCCCCCCCATCAAAAACACAATGAGTTTGGCGTGTGTCTCCCAGGTACCCTTAACGACAGGTTCGCAGTGTGCTTGGCGTGTAATGGCCCTAAGTCTTTAGGCCTAAAAGTAACAGGCGTAGTGATATGGTTAGTGATTAACTGTACTGTGCAAAAATCTTGAGACAGCCTGAATGTACGAATGGCTGCAATAATTTATGGAAGTATGCCCTAACAGACACGGAAACACAGTATCTAAGGCTAAAGCAAAAAGTGTAAAATTCTTTTGAGCGTGACAGTCAGCATTTGGTATGACCACCTCAATTCTTCATCATACCCTAGACTCTCTTAGGTAAGTTTTCTTGTCATTTTCTTAACTTCTCTTCAAGAATAGTTTTCCAAGCTTCTAGAAGTACAATAGGTATCGGCTTCATTTTGTTCCAGTCTCTGTCAATACTGATCCAGTAAAGTTAAGGACTCCAATCCATGACTCATAGTTCCATTGTGTGCTTCTGTCCATGTATGCTTTTAATGCAGTGGTAATGTGTCTGAAATCATTGTCCTGCTGAAAAATGAAACCAGTAAGACACTTATGGTGGATCAACATCAGCATTCTTCTGTGTTCATAATCATTTTGGTTTTAAATATGGCTGTAGACACTCACTTTTGCGCCTCTCTCTCTATATATATACTCCATATATATTGATGACGATTTGAATCAAAAATAGCAATTTTGGATTCATGACTCCATAAAACCTGTTACTTCTGATTTTGACTCCAGTTCTTGTGTAATTTGGCAAACTTCATCCCTCCTTTCCTTAAGAATGGTTTCCTGACAGCCACCCGTCCACTAAGAACCATTTCTGATTGGTTCTGTGCTACTGTTCGCTGAAGACTAATCTTATGGGTTCTGTGTGCGGTCTTTGCTGCATTTTTCTCCTCAATCCTGTGTTGCTATTCGCCTGCTGTCATTTTTTTTCCTGCTTATTTAATTTCTTCAGGTTTTCAAGGGTACACCACACAGCATGTCAAGATAAACTGTACCAACTTTGGGACTTATTTTTGGCTTTTTTTGTGTGTGCACTCAACTAAAGAGATGGAAACAGCAAATATGTTTTTGTCACAGCCTGCTAGTAACTAAGCGCCTAAAGATGCAGTTTAAAATTTTCTTTGTCAAGGCGTTTGTTATATGAAGACACAACACTGGTTCATCCCTTAACTAAAATGTTTTTTTTAATATACCCGAATGACTCAAATCATTGGTCAGGAAAATAATCAGATACAAGAGCTTGACTGAAAATGAGTGAAGAAGCAGTCAAGTGTCCAAAGAAAAACTTTCAAAAAGCATAGGGAAATATTGCTCAAGACCTCTGTAAGAAATTATCTATGGTTCCTTGGAATCCAAATCTAAAGGAATCAGGGTAGTTCAAGGGTAATGTGAGTTTGTATTTCTTCTCATTTTTTAATTTTTTAGAAAATGTTAATAAGTAGGGGAAAGAAAGGTCGTAATGAATCTTGTGTCTCGAGGTATTTACAACAGCAGTGTAAACATAGGCGTGAGGGAAACATGATTAGGATTATTTAAAAAAAAAAAAAAGGGAGCTGCTCTTTTTGAGACTTGAGCCATTTCCTGTCCCTCTGGGATTGAACGAAATCTGTTTACATGACTGACAGGATTCCTGGTTCCAGCCTGACCTACAGGAACGAACACAGGCACACACACACACGCACACACACACACACACACACACACGCACACGCACACAAACAAGCTAATTGGTCAATTTGTGATTCTGTTCTGTGCTTGGCTAAGTGAAAACCAAAAAAAGCCACATTTTGATTGATGTTATCATAGCACACCTCTGCAGACTTCTGCTGCACTCTCACTCACCCACTCACTCTACTTCAGCTGAACTCCATTATGCCCATTAAGCTTATCTGTGCAGAGAGATATGAAGAGAGCCTATCTGACTCAGATCACACAGCCGTCCCACGTCCCAGGTTTAAAAACAGAGCCAAGAGGTATCTCTCGCTCGCTCTCTCTCTCTCTCTCTCTCCTGATAGAGAGTCTTCTAAATCAATGTGGCAGTGAATGATTACTTTAAAACTCAAAGAACAAGATTGAAACTGATCCTGATTAGGGGGTGCTGCATTTATCATCCCTGCCATGGCTGAACCAAAACCCTGATGTACAAAATCACAGTTATGCTTAGTCATATACATCTATGGATGTGGGCATTTAGATGGTCATCTAAAAATGTTATGTTTCAGATGTAGTATAATTTTCTAAATGGTGCAGACACTCAGACATAAACCACTGTTTGTAAGATAAGTAATTGATAAAAAAATAAACGTTATTTTCTTATTTGTAGTTCTAATCAGGTGGTAAATTAATATTTCCAGGGATGGTTTCAAAGCAAACAGAAATTGTCATGTCAGCACTTTTCTTTTGTGTGTGTGCGTGTGCGTGTGTGTGTGTGTGTGTGTGTGTGTGTGTGTGTGTGTGTGTGTGTGTGTGTGTGTGTGTGTGTGTGTGTGTGTAGGGGAGATCATCTGATGTTTAAACTGTGGCTTGCCGGGTTCCCAACCGTTGTAGTTGGAAAAACACCATTAACACTTCGTCAGGGTCTATCAGCTTAAGCCATAGGACAATAACACACACACACACACACACGCACCTGATATCTGCCACAGAAACACTGATTAGCAGTATTGACTAACCGTGCTCTGCTCTCTATGAGGGCTGTAATGTTGCTTTCGGGCTGAGTTGGGCAACACTGTTTCACTCATACTGACATTCATGCATTAAAGAAAGTAATACTCAATATAAATCAAGACTCTGCTTACGTGCTCACACTTGGAAATGTCTGTTGCTTCTTATGAGTTGCTTTTTTGTTTTGCCTCATTACTTCTCAACTTATGAGTGTTGGTGCCTACCCATGATTGTAAAAGCACTGCACTGCCACTGTGTGGTCACTTGTTGACAGTACATCACACTTGAACAAATAAACTCACCATTTTGTAAACTGAGTTCTTGTCACCCTTTGATTGAACGCACACGTTCATTTTACATTTACGTTACCAACGCAGTAAAAGTTACTTGACTTCAGTTTGAATGCCAGATGTTTAACCTTCTAAGACCCGAACTCTTCCACTGCATGCATTTTTGATTTCTCTTTGATATTTGGGCATATTGGGGACCAATGAATGTAAAAACAAAGAAATACCAAATTTTTTTACCTGATTTTTGTTTCTAAGAAAAACGAGAGCCACATATGAGGATTTTCGTTTAAAACTTCGATAGAACAGTAGCAGCATAATGTCCTCATAAGTGGATATCAGGCCCTTGTAGAGCAAAAATAAGTATTTTGGTCTAAATAACCCAAAATGTGATGTCCACATATGTGGACGCCAGGTCCTAGGAGGTTAAACAATGACAGTATCCTAATAAATTAAAGGTGCTACACTGAGTATGTTTAGGTGGAACATATTGTTAATACTGAGAGGCATTTAGAATGTGAAGCACATAGTGCTTTTGAATGAATGCGACCATAATAACTCCTTTGTTTAATAAATACAGTGAGAATTAAAGGAGACATTAGTCATATTTGATCTCACGTAAAACCTTCTTACTCTCATGTACCCTCCTTTTTTTTAAGCTCCATTAACCAATAAAACTGCTGTTATTTTAACTGCTGTTATGTCTCGTAATAATGAGCTTTCTTTTTTTAAGGCCATTTTTCAAGACTTCATAAATAACTGAACAAAACATGACTAAAAACAGCTTTGACTTCACCTGGCGTTGACTCCGTGTAAACATGCAGTTTTGCATTGGGCGTGGCATCCACAGCACAAGATAGTGATGCTGAATTTGCAATAGTTCTTGCTGCTTTCTTCACTGTCATTCAACAAAAGTCAGACGGTGTCTCAGCATGTGGGAAAGAAAGCAAATGATAAAGATGTGCCAAAAAGACAGCAATGAAATGAAGTGAAATTGTTAATCAGAACATTTGGTTGAGCAGTAAAGTCTCAATCCCTTACGCAGGTGTTATATTGGTCGCACTGAACCACAATGACCGGGGGTCTCATGTTGAAGCTGCCTGTATAAATTATGTCACAGTGACACTTTTTGGTCAAAAAGATCCAACTGATATTTCGTCATGTCTAAAGAGATGTAGTGCTTTTGACATACAATGACAAATGGAAAATGCTACAAGTATTGACACCGTGTCTTTCTTTCTGCCTTTTTTTTCAGAAGGAACTGAGCCTTCCCAGAAGAGGCAGCTTGTAAGTACCCATCATTCTCTTTGCCTTTTGTCTATTTCCAGCCTTATATGGAAATGGTTGGAACGTTTTTATGGTGCAAAGCAATCAACTTTATACACACCTCTGACTGTACGGGTCCTTTAAATTTCTTTGGAAAACAATGTCTTTCATCCTAAATTTCATCTTTAGTGGTCATTAGTATTGAGCAGAGCTTCAAGTGAAGGGATAAAGAGCTATTATTTAGAGGCCACTAAGTTTGTTTGTGTGCTTAGGCCTATTTATATCTTTTTGTGCGTGTGTGCGTGGCAAAGTTCTAATGTAATGTCATGCTGATAAGTCCTACCAAAAGTCAGAGATGCATTGGGGAAAATGCCATTCTAGTGCAGTCATCATAACAGTTCAGATGATTGCACTAGAATGGCATTTAAGCACTTGTTTAATATTTTGAGAGAAATTATTAAAGGCGTTTGCACTTTAGTCACATTCCCTTGACAGTGTTTTGAGGTCTCTCTGTATTTATCTCGATGTTGAGGTAATGTGGAGTTTGCGAGCCTTTGCAAAACCTTCAGCATGGAGTTACTCAGTGGTAGATCAGCTGGTCAGTGTAATCACTTCAGTCATTCTTCCTCATACCGGTACAATGTTCTTCTTGTAACATGTCCAAAGCAGTTTTTCTTTCATTCATTTCTCTCCCTCTTTATTTAACAAACATACCTCTGCTGATTATAGCTCAGAAGGAATTTTAAATTACTTCTGGGCTATAATCACACATGACCTGTGTCATTTAATTAATTAGTCTTGTCTCTCTGTTCACTGGAAAAAGCTTTTTCTGAATTTTATAGGTTTTCTGAGTCTTTCTTGGCCATATTTGTGCCGATGTGGGTTCACAGTAGAACAAATCACTACCAGAATGTGCTCAGTCATCCTAAAGCTGTTCTGCAGTCCTGCAGAGGGTTACTTGTTTCTTCCTGGAAAGTGTAAGAGAAGAACCTTCACTCAAAATGATTACTTTTTCTTGCAGGTCTCAACAGAAATGATGGAGGTTAAGTTAACTTCCATGTCCATTAGGAAATGAGGAATCAAATGCTTCGCAACCTTCCTCAAGAACTTGATATCTTAAAAAATGTCTTGAGGGAATGTTTTCCATAGCAGCACTAGTGTTGGGTAATATTATATATTCTTGCCTACTGTCATTAAAAAGTAATCTATGAAGCTTTAGTTAAACTAGAATAAAATTAGGACGATGATCTCCATATGACCAGGAAAACACTGGTTGGAAAATGATTGCACAGAATTTTTGGGCTTTCTAGAACAGATTAGAAGTAGCTGCTTGTCTGCTCCATGAAACGACAAAACACACAAATCAGAGCTATTAAGGTTTGTTAGAGTAGTTTACAGTGCTTCTAACACCAGAAAGCATGTCTCATTTTGTCTTATAAAAAGAGGCATACTTGGGGAAATGAGGTACAGTACTAGTGGCATCTATTTTTTTAAAAATAATTGTATATTATAAATTTGCTGTAGAACAGTGGTTTGATCACTGCTTTGCGTACCAAAGAATCAGTGTATTTATCAGAGTGTGAAGCAGAAGATGCTTGTATGAATGTGTGTGATTAGATGAATGAGGCATGTTGTATAAAGTGCTTGTAATGTTCAGGTACAGTAAAAAGGCTCCGTGTGAGAACCGGCCCTCTTTAGAAACAGCCCAGTCTGTGGCAGATAGTCACACCTGACGTGTGGTGCAGTGTGGTATGGGGAAGTCTGTCGCTGGCTTTGGTACAGCACTACACATCTGATGAACAGATTTGTAACAGACGGCAGTAGATTTGAGATTTATCACAGTTTATCACGGCAGCACTATCGCAAACAGATTGCACATGCCAGCTTGACCCAGATTGATCGGAAACTGCCTTATTGCCATTTGTTCCCAGTTTATTTGGCATATCTATGCACCGAAGTCAGCTGGAAAATGGCAAGTGGTCTCAGACCTGGCCCCCATCTTTGAGCTTCCATTTCAAAGGCAGAGAAATTGCAAGTTGATTTCACAGGATCACTAAAATATTTGCATCATTGTCTGCTATGATAGCTGAAGCCCTATATTAGAATCAGCTTTATTGGCCAATCACATTAATACACAAGGTGTTGACTCTGTTTGATGTGACTCTCAATGAACATTGATATTCATTACTTCTTTGTTTGGTTAAAGTAAACACCATTTAGCTAAGATTGGATGGTTTCTGTGTTACTTGCAAATCAAAAGATTTCCCACAATCATCTTCACAATCCGCATTATCTTCCAGGATAAACCCTCGTCTCACATGAACAACTTCCATTAATGAGCAACGTGGGAACTACTGATGTATATTTCATCTTTTCCAGGCATTTGAGGCCTGTGAGGCTGCAATTCCAAGTATGATGAGAAAATCATATGAAATGAAATGCATTTTTAGGAATATTTTAAGGAATATTTAGCATCAGCAGTACTGAGAAAGGCAGCTAAAATCGTGACCAAACCCAGAGCATAAGATGTAAACATGTATTTCTTTAGATCTTTTTTCCTCCTGGCTCTGGTGATGTATAAAATTGTGCCCAATGTTTGAACTCTTTTCTGATCCCAGCCCACCAAAATTGTGGTAAATTTCAACAAACAAACACTCAAAGTATAAAAGTGGTTGCTGTAGCAACAACCCCAAAACAACTTTTCCCCCTCCCATTGTTCCTTTCGAATCTTTGACTCTACAGAGCTGATCATTGGTTCCCTGAATATTAGGCTGTTTTTCATCTCCGCCTCTTTGTCCCAGCGTTGTTAAAAAATCCAAAAGAAGCCCATGAGTTTAATTTAAACTCAGATGGTTGTTCTAACTTCTTCCTCAGAGCCCACCATGTTTGTTTAATGAGCAATCTCAACTCTGCTTACCTCACTAGAAACTCAGCAGCACCATCTGCTGGCCTGAATAAGCAGTTGATTTTACTTTATTATTCTGGTACTAAAACATTCTAATTGAATTACAATTTGGCTTCACCCCTCCATGTTAAACTTGCTGTGTTCAAACGTCAGTAACAAGATGGGATAAGGTCAGTTACACACACGCAAGATGACATTTAGAAAAAGTGTTCTTTGTTTGGGGTTTTGCAAAGGAGCTCAGTGGGGGAATCATGTGACACTCATGCTCACTTTTATTTTGTGAGAATCCTCAGTGACCTTAATTTCTAACTTCCACTAATAAATTCTCACCCCACCAGACCCCTTAATCTAACTTTTCCAAGTCCAGAGGCAAACACAAAGACCCAGTATAGTTTCTAATGGCATTCTCGTGTCCTGCTGCAGCTTCTATATTAGCTCAGTAATCACTCCAAATGAACCGAACTGTGTGTGCATGTGTTTCACTACGCAGCCAAAGCCAGCTGTGATTGGAGTCATTGTTTATGACTTAGCGATGTGGCTTATGAGCTGCATTTAGCCTGTCGCGCTTAGCAGTGTACCAAAGCTTCTCGGAAATGAGAATAGAGACAGAAAGTGGACAGCTGCACCTCACACATGCTCTAATATAGCATCATGAAAGTGTCTCCTGTGTTGACTTTTCTCTTTTAGGTGTTAACGTACGCTCAAAACCTGACCCAAAGAAAAACACCATCTGAAGAGGAGTCGGTTAAAAATAATTTTAGGTTGAATCCATAAAAATTGTAGGACTTTGTAGGAGTTTGGTAAATGTGACAGGAATAAAAAAATAAGACTGAGTTTGAAAAGTGGTTAAGCAGTGTTTTCTGTTAAACTGTTTAATTTCTAACATATCCCAGTCATTGTCAGGTATTTTACATAATCTAACACAAGAAAAACCTCACAAAAAAAACAAAGCAAAACACAAAGACAACCCCAAAAGAAAAACCATGTGGAATAAAAGTTTAAACAGGTTAAAAAGCATTAAAACACTCTTTCAAACATTATTTTTTCTCCAGATATAATGCTCTCTAGAAATTCTCCCATAATAAGCCAAGCCAAACGGCACAGAAGGAGACGTCAGGCTTTACTCCACTCTTTATCTTCCCACCTCCCTGTTTGACCCCTCCCTCGAGCCTTCTGTTCACCCGTCCCTCTGTAGGCTGTTTGTCGAGGACTCAGTCAGTTCTCTTGGACGGTCTGATCCCAAACAGGCTGAGACTTTTAAGGAACTGAAGGGAGATTAGCAGGGCCGGCTGTACCCGGGGAGGTTCTGGCAGGCACTCTGTTCCTGGGGACGTGCAGGCAGGACACTTCCTCCAAACTTTTGCTATGGCTGAGCGGTAACAGGAGCTGATAACTAAGGAGTTGGTCCTTTTTCTTTTCTGACTTGATGGGACAACACAGAACGTAATGTTCTCTCTGACTTCGGGATTACGTTTTATGCAAGAAGAGAAACAAAAAGATTTATTTTGTGTTTTTAACAGACTTTGGATTCATCAGAGGAAGACAAAATGAGAAGGAGGAAAGGTCAATTGAGTTTGTGTAACACACACCAAATTTGTTTATCCAGCTCAGATAAATATGTGTGTTGCTTGCACGTAGCTCCACACTCTGTTTGTGTGTGTTTGTGAATTAGCAAGCCCATGCTTGCCGGTGGAAGAGCAGTCTACCCCAGATACCTCATACAGCTGAGTCTCTGTGTGGAGATAAGAGTAGGTGCTGACGTAGCACAGGCTAAGCTCATTCTTTTATACATGAAGGTGCTGTCAGCAGTCTGACCCATGGAAAACTAAACTACATGAGAGTTTCTGGTCCTTTGGAGGAGCTGCTCAGTGGTCAGTATGTATTTGACCGACAGATGAGCTGAAACAGGCGGGTGGATTATTAACGATTACAGCTGATTCATTTGTCCCAGTACACAAGATGAAGAGGAGGAGGGAGCGATCAGGAGCCCCGCAACTTCGCCTCCAGTAAGAGTGTGTGTACACGGCATGTTCAAATTTGTGTGTGAAAGCGAATGAAGATTAGGTTCATATCAACACAACAAGAGCTGTATCCCATTTCCTTCTCATTTATTTGTGCTAAACAGACAGAGGTATTCTTATATACAAGTACCACCTCAAGATCAATAATGTGAATATTGTGATTTATCTGTTTAGTCTCTATTTTAAGAGGAAAATAACAGAAAAGTGCTCATCTTAAGCTTATAGGAATAGGACAAGCTCAGGAACTGATGTTGGGCCACTTCGTACTTCATGGCACATTCATAATCACTAATAGGGACCAAGTTCCCACAGTCCACAGTACATTTAGCACTTTAAAAAGAGTTAGCAACATTAGCAAACTGCAGGCCAACCAGACGTTTAAGAGGCTTAGCTTTGTCTTTACATTAATTTCAAATAACATCCCCAACAGATGTTTTTATTGTTTAATTAACCACATGCTGTATTTCACAAACTGGACATCATTGGACAAAGTCTCTTCATATATTACACTGTAAATATTCATATGATCCATTTAAGACAACAAAAAATTGATACCAAAGAAGAGAATTAAAAGCATTGATGATATAAAATATAAAAAATTACATATTGCTTTTGGGAATTGAAAGTTAGTGCATACATGAGTGAGATGTTGATATCAATTTAAACTTTAAGATTTTGTGTAGGTGACACATCAATGACCCACATACATTCACAGTGCTGAACACACATAGTGTACATACATAGTGTGTCAGTGAAATGGAAACCATGAGGAGCCATGAACATGAGAAGGTATCAGAGTGAGATCCCAGCAGGGAGGGAAATCCTTCACCAGCTTAACAGATTACTGTGACTCTGTGCTTGCACTCTTTCACATGTGTATACAGCTAATGTTGTTTTTTCTTACTTTCTGTGGAGGTTTGAACAAATTATTAAGGCAATGCTGGCCTTTAAGAAAATATATTGTAGCTAACTTCCAGAATAATTAAATATTAATAATAATAATA
>NW_005187458.1:2961277-2992154 GCF_000239375.1 Pundamilia nyererei
ACACTGCATAATATTCAGTGGTATTTTTCAGCTCATCTCAATCAACTTTATGTGACACTGTCACTACAAACCTTCCAAAAACCTACTGGTCAGACTGCTCCACACTAATATTTGGGACACAGTGTTGTTTTTTCACTGCTATGCCAGCTGGTGTGACTTAGTTTCCAGGCTAGCATTTGATGATGACTTTGTCTTTAATTCTGCTTCCAAAATTGGTGTGTTAAAAACTATAGAGGCACACCACAGATGGCCTTACAGTATGTTAGGTAAAAACTGCAGATACTAAAATGTGTGCAGCCCTTGACCTCCCAGTAGGTGGTCTCTCCCACTCTGCCCCATCCAGCAGGGGGGAGGGGACGTGGAGATCAACACCATAAGGTCATTCTGCCCTGCATAGCTGTGACAACTGACAGCTGAATTTAAACCTAAAACAGTGTGTGCTTCTTATCACTACCACTCACTGTAACCCAGTGAGTTAGACAAAACTGATTGAGTCAGACCAATTCTATCCACATTAGTGCTATGACTTAGCTCAGTCTACCAGCTGACCCGGTGCCTCCCTGGGAGTACTTACAGAGCTCTTTGAAGCTGATCCAAGACTGTGTCCAGCCATCTCTGGCTGTGAGAAGTTAGTATGTGAGGCTTTCTACCTGCTGTGAGGGGACATCTGCAGGCAGTCAGACAATATGTTGGGGACACTTAGTAGTGACTTCTGCTCGGGTGGTGTATGTTCAGGCAGTATAATTGTTATACTGTCAGCCGGTTACTGAAAAAAGTATAGTTTCTACACAACCAACAAGTTCGTGGTGTTTAGTTCAGATGAGGAACCCTCCCTAACTGAGAGGGAGCCTGTGTTCTCTTTCAGGCGTCACTCGGTATTTCTCTATGGGAAATACCATCTGGTGTGACCTGAGTGGAAGATCCACTACCAATATGTCTGTATCAGACGGACCTATCACTTCAAGGACACACAGTCTTCTACACCTCCCTTAATAACCCTTGGCCCAAGACCAGGCATTATTGCTTTCTTTCCTGTGCAGATCACTAGAGCTCCTCAGTGGTCCTGAACCATTGTAATTTTTTGTTTTTGTTTCAGGATTAATTATTACTTTGTAATTACATTTTTGTTTTGTGACGATATTTTTCCGGTAAGCTGGTGTCAAATTGTTTAAAACTTGAACTTTATCAAGCTAGCACATTAAGTAAACTTGTGCTCGTGTAGCTATTTGCTTGCTAACCTGAGCATTAGTATTTATGGCTTCTACTGGTGCCAATCATGGTGGTAGCTGGTGCATTACCTTGGCCTCCAGTAACACTGTGAGGAATCTTGTTTCTGACCAGGATATGTCCTTCAATGTGCGTATTAAACAGATATGTAGGGCTGATTTCTTCCATTTATGCAATATCTCTTAAATTAGAAATGTCCTGTCGTGATGCTGAAAAACTAGTTCATGCATTTGTTAATTCTAGGCTGGACTACTGTAATTCATTATTATTAGGATGTCCTAAAAACTCCCTGAAAAGCTTTCAGTTGATCCCAACTGATGCCGCAAGAGTACTGACAGGGACTAGAAAGAGAATACTGGCTTCTCTTTATTGTGTATCTGCCTTCCAGGGGAAAAAAAATGCTGGCTCATAGGTCGACTCAGGAATTGTGGTGATTTCCAGACTCTCAGCACGTACCAGTCAAAGAAAATCCCCGATCACTCGGGGGAAGATTGAGTGAGATGCTGTGTCCTTGAAGTGATTGGTCTGTCTTTGAAAGATGTGGTGGTAGTTTAGTGTCCATGACTGGTCACACCAGAAGGTGCTTACTATAGTGAGATACCTATCTTGATTGTCAGAGAACTGGGGTTACCCAGGTAAACAAGTGCTATTAGGCCTCATTCACCACCACTGTTATCTTACCATTGAATCAGAATTATTCTACATCCATAGATGCATTCTTGTTATCTGCATGCTGTCACCCAACTATCTCACTACACAGAAACATCTTAAGCTTTATGGAGAATGCAGTGATGGATTTGTAAAAGAAATCTTGAAAAAAAAAAAAGAAGAGAAAGAAAATGAAACAACATGTCTGTGAAGGTTCTCAGTCATCCAGGTCATCGTAGTCTAAGGAGTGTGGAAAGAAAAGCGTCTGGACTTCTTTAAGTTTCCTTGAAGACGTTGCGCCTCTCATCCACTCTTCAGTTCTGAGAGCATTGGACTCTCCACCAATGCTCTCAGATGCCTCAGACACTTTTCTTTCCAAGCTCCTTAGACCAAAATGAAACAACAGTGTCCAAATTCAAAGACAGAAAAAGTACAGTTTTCTAAAGTGCTTCCTTTGTCAATGATGGCGGTTTAAAGAAAAATAAAGTGGTGAATCTTGCATCTACAGGGAATAGGAGTAGTTTTTTGAGTGCTTTTGAGTGCTTTTTCTGTTTATGAATGCTGTAATTTGGCAACTTAATCAAAAATTATAATGTGCTTTGCATTTTTTCTGCTTTATTGTAAAACAGTAACTTTGAAAATTCATGGTTAACAACAGTAATTATATTTTAGCATTTAAAAATATCATTTTGGTTAAAGAGCTTGTACTTGCTGGTGGATTAATCATTATGGAAATATTAACAAATGATTTTGGTAATTAGCAATGCTGGTAATTTATAGTAGCTGTGGGATAAAACTCACACTGGGTTGTAGTTTAATACATTTCTTAAGCACTGTAGTTTAAATTTCTGTGCTTGTGTGTACACATGATCTAAGGTATTTCTGAATTTCTTCACAGAGTACAAACAGTTTTAAAGCACAGATTTGAATTCTAAATTAATCATTATTAAGAACAGATTTGCAAGAAACCCATTGAGGTCATTGCTATGGAGTGCACCATCACAATGTCAGTAAACTATTAAGACAACGAAGAGCAAGTGTTAGCCATGAGTAGTAACCAAAGAAGGTTTTGCTAAACTTTGTTTCAGTGTAGTGTAAAAATTGTCACAGTGTAGCTCCTCTGGTCCAGCTAAAGGCAGGGAGTTGATGGTGTTAAACCGCCCAGCGCACACCCACACATCGTCACACATCTCTCCTTGCGTCTTTTTCTCTTCATCTTCCTCCCCTCCCTCCTCTTTTGGCAGAATCTGGTCACCAGCTCAGTTGCGTTGCCACGGCAACAACAGCCTCCTCCAGCACCTGCTTTCCCCCTCTTCCTTTCATCCCTCTGTCATTCAGCCCGCCCTAGTCAACCTCGCCCTCTCCTCTTCGTCCTCCTCTCCCTCTCTCTGTTACTGTGATGGCCCTCTGTCAGCCCCTGTTTACCAGTGGGGAAACCCCTTCCTTTGGAGGTAAGACCCACCCTGCGTGTCATCTCATAACTGTTTGGTCTTTTGGGGTGTGTGTTGTGTTCTCCTTCTTTTTTTGTCCCCATTACTCAGTTTGCCGACCTTTTGTTGGTGTTATAGCTGACAGACCGCTGAGAGCATCCAGCAAACGGAACTAATGAGCTGTGTTCATCTGGTGACACAAGAAAGCACTTACAACACTCTTTTGCTGTTTTTAAAGAGCAACTCACTTTGTTTAGCAGCTTCCATTTGCAGGGTTGTTTGTTTGATCGTTTATAGCTTCTTAATTTTAGTTTAAATCCATCTTTTATGTTGGAAAACAAAAACACTCACACAAACACAACAACACACAATCTTCTGCATTGAATTTGACTTTATGAAATAACCAGACTTGCAAATGCGGTTGACCGCTGGAATTTAAATAAATGAAATCACCTCATCAATATTATAGTTATTGTTAGATATAGAATATTATTATACAAAAATGATAAATGGATTAGGACTTTTATAGCGCTTTTTCACGCTACCTGACCACTCAAAGCACTTTGAACATTCATCCTTATACACCCTTTCATGCAACTACTTTTTTCTACGTAAGTGTTTTCTTATCGAACATTCTCAGATGAACGAGCAGGATAGAGAGCAGCCCAAAGATATTTGGCATGCAGACTGCAGCAGCCAGGGATCGAACCACCAACCTTCTGACTAGTAGATGACTTGCTCTACCTCCTGAGGTGCACATAACCCGAGTAAATGGAAAAAGATCATTTCTTTTTTTTTTAAGGAAAACAGTTTAGCAGTCCAAAGTGTTTTCTTTCTCCAAAGTTCTCCGATCACACACTGAGATAAAGCAAACTTACCTTGCATTTGCTGAAAAGTATTGGGCCATTTTTCTCTCTACATGCTCTGACGACAGGGTGACTATTCTCAGTCAATACTCCTAAGGTTGTTTTCCCATATCATATCTAGATTTCTTTTGCAATCAGAGGAGTTGTCTTCTGCTGGCCATTAGGAAGAATACTTGATTGATCTTTGTTCAGACTTCTGCTCAACTAGATCGAACCGTCAACGTACATGTAACACAGAGACGAGTTTGGGAGAAACACTCATGGTCTTGCCGGGCAATGCTAAAGGGATGAAAACCATTGAATAAACAACATGGCAGAATTGAAAAATAGATATTATATCACCCATACTCATTGGTTGGGCAGGTCATCTACTGTACCACCCAGAACGTCGGTGATTGATCTCCAGCTTTGCCTGTCCATGTATTGAAGTAACCTTGGGCAAGATACTGAACCGAAAGCTGCTCCTGATGTGTTGAAGTGTGTACCTACACAAGTGTTTAGGTATAAATCAAAGTTTTGCATGAATGTGTGTGTGATTTAATCATTTATAGCTTCATGATTTTAGTATAACTGGGTAAATGAGACTTGTAGCAGAAAATGCTTTGAGTGCTTAAATTAAGTAGAAAGTGTTTCTTTTCTGCATCAGTTCTGTATTGGTTGCATTCAGATATCTGTCTGTGAGCATCTGTGACCTGATGACAAGTGTGTCTCAGCTGAAACTGAAGTCAGCTGAGCTCCACTTAGAAACACAGGGGTTAGAAGACAGAAGGGAGGAGGCAGCACTGTGCAGCGAGAAAGGATCAGAATAGGGAGAATAAGAAGAGGGAAGGCGGGAGGAGAGACACTAACAGCTCTCACACGCATTTGATGTTGCCGGTGTGGCAGGTGGAAGCCAGCGTCTGTTCGTTAACCGCGTCCTCTGCCGAGTGTCGCCGTGTCAGAGCAATGATTGCACTGCACTAGTGTTAGCATGTCTGAGTCCTTCTGGACGGTGCTCTCCAATTTCTCGCTGCCTGAGAGAAGCATGCTGCGGCGCTCCAAAAGGTACAAACACATCCTTTCTCTTTCATTTCTTGTAGCCTCCATTATCTTACCTTCATTGAGTTTTTTTCCCTCTTTCATATATGCCTTTTTTATTTTCATGCCACTGCCTGTGTTTTGCTCCGTTTTCCTCTCTTTTATCGTTCCTCTTCCCTGCATGTCTTAATGCTCAGCAGGAGCAGCTCCAACATGAAGGTCAGCTAACTGGATGTGTGTTTTGATGTATGAACAGGGTGCTTTTTGAGTATAAGTTATTGTCATTTGGTGCTGGCATCTGCAGTGTGCACGTTTGTTGTCAAATTCTTTTTTTATCCTATGCTCTCGATATGACCATATTTACAGTGACATACCTAAGTGTGATTTGACAACGAGCATCGTGTTCCTTCGTCTGTCGTTCTCTCAGTTGACCCCTCTTCTTCTTCTCTGCTCTCTCCTCTCTGTCAGTCAAAGCAGAAGTAGCTTCTCCAACAGGAACAAGAGGGAGAGACAGGGCTGTACTTATCACTTTGAAGCAGCAATTTTCTTTGCTCCCTGTAATAACAGGGGTAGCAGCTGACACACACACACACACACACACACACACACACACACACACACACACACACACACTCACTCACACACACACACGTGTCACCATGTCCTGTGGTGTGTTGCTCTTTTGTTACCTCCAGAGCAGTGTTTTTAAGGGCGGAATGCTTGTGAAGTGAGACTCCTGCATAGCAACAGGCTCTGTCAGTTTTCGGAGTGGATACAGTCGACAGATGACGTTAAGCTGTAATCAGGCATAACATTCATCATTTGCACTGATTGAAGGCGATCGGAAGGTTTTAAAATAAACTGTGTTCTTTTTTTGTAGCAGCGTTTATCACATTCGGATCAGAAGCATAATACATTTTACTTTTCCATCATTTACAGAAATGTCTACGTACAGATTATTTTAAGCTCTCTAAGTTAGCCGTATAGTTTTAACATAATTTCAAATGCAAAATGGTTCTATTTTTGCATTATTGTTTCATTAGCCTGCGCTTAAAACAAAAGTGTGCTTCTTTTGTCAGTTTTAGACTTCAAAAGATTGTAGCTCCACTGTTCTTTGATATCATTTCCTCTTTTATACTTGCTATTTGACATTAAATTGGCACAATGGGAACTGCAGTCAGCTAAAATTGCCTGATAATGTGTAGGTCCATCTTGTGCCAGCAAAACATGGCACAGACACCAGATCCCTGGGCTGTCCTCTGCAGCTGAACCTTCAGGTCTTCTACTGGATTGACCAGTGAAGCTGTGCTGGCTGTGCAAAACTAACCTATAGGAACTAGGGATGGTGATTTAAGGTGAAAATACTATTTCATATTCTCTGAGAAATGCTGTTAGTGTCCACTGTGTATATAGTTGTTTTTAGGTTTACTATGACATGGAAAACTACAGACAACCATCTGCTAGCAAGCAAATTAATCATCTGGAGATTTTTGGTCCAGCAGTTTCTTTGCAACCAATGTCACCCAGTGACTACCAGCAACCTTCAGGAACCACCAACCACATTTTCCCCTAGCAACCGGTGCTTTGTATCCTGTTCAATATGGCAGCTCTTGGGCAAGGTTTTTTTAATTATTATATTTTTGCCTTTCGTGGATAGTGGTACAGTGGAGAGAGTGAGCGAGGGGGAAGACAAAAGGGCCACAGGTTGAACTCAAACCTGGGTCGCCTGCTCACCCAGTGAGCTAAACTGCCACCTGCTCTTGGGCAATGTGCACATGACATCAAAACCAAAATAGTGCAATAGTTAAGACCTGCCACTAAGTTAATAAATGACTGAATGAACCATTTGACTTGTGTTGTAATTTACTGACTGTTTGAATAGGAACCCCAGAAACACTGGCTGCTTTGTGTTTCATAGTTTCTTTATCTTTACAGTGTTGGTGACGGTGACAGTGATCTAGATGAGTACCTTTAATTTTTCTGATGCCACTCTAATAAAGGTGCTTTATAAAAAAACGTTTCCTCTAAAAACCCTTTTCATTTAAAAGAAAACAAAAGTTTGATGCAACGTTTTTTGTTAGAAACTGTTCACAGTGACACAAGAACAATGCAGAGTTGAATCCTTTCTCATTTGTTAGATCATTAACCCTAAAGCTCTTGCCGCAGGAGCATACACACATGTCGCCACACAGTCTGTTATCACTTTGATTTCCTGTGGTGGCTGTAACCCGCAGACAAAGTTATTGTGTGGGCTGTGGGAAATGAGTTTCGCTATAGATCTTATCCACATAAACTTACCTTCTGTCTGTTTAGTGTGTGTGTGTGTGTGTGTGTGTGTGTGTGTGTGGGTACATCTGCCAGTGCAGCTGTTTGTTAGTCTGTCAGCCATGTCAAAAACCTGTATGTCTACTTCTATAACTGTGCCTTTTGTGTGTTATAGTGAAAAAGTTTATTGGATCTCAAGGTTTTTGTCATTTTAGAGACATAAAGTAAGCAGACGTGTGTTCAAACATTTACAGATTTGGGAAAACAAAGTGGTGGGCATGTCATAAATCCCCTAAACTCATATTTAAGAAACAAACAAATAAGCCTTTTTTTTCTGTTGCTGTAAATGATATCTTTGAATCACTTTCCACCATACGATTAAATGGGCAGGTGGATCAACTTGGATAAAAACTACTAAGAGAAAAAAAGGCCATTCTAGCTGTGGTAATGTTGACTGAAGATTCAGCCATAAATCCTTCTTCAGCCAGAGAAGCAATTCAGTCTTGGTGCTGTTACCTCACAGCCTGCTGCTTTGATGATACCAGGTACCCAAAAGCTTACTTATCTACCCACACATACAAACGTCACACACAGAACCACACACACATGGATACACACACTCAGACAGTGTGTCTAGCCTTCAGTCAGTTCTGCATAATGGATGCATGTTTCCCAGCAGGGATCCAAAATGCCTGCAGGAGAAAGAAGGAAGGTAGGTTGGTAGTCTCGGTACTGAAGTTACATTTGTCTATGTGAGTCAGAAATAAACATACAGGAAGCTAATGTTGACAGTGGTTCAACCAACAGCAACTTACTGGAGTTGCTCTTGATTTTTAACTGTACCAGCTTTGTATCCTTTGCGCCTTTGTACCATCATATGTCCTTGGTACCTTGGCTGGTGACCCAAAACTAATGAAGGGAGAAGGAAATACAAAACACAGTCTAATTTCTATTTTAAATTACTTGGCTGCAAATCTCCACTGTCTTATGGTCAGCATAAACTAAATGCATTAAGGTATATATATATTTCAAACTGTCAGTGTTTGACGGCCAATCCATTTATATATGTGAAACATGACTTCCAACCCTTATGTTACTTGAAGTAATTGATCATGAAGTGTATAAGCAGAAGAAAATGATTGGCAGAAGAGTCATAATGATCATAATAACACTTTTATCGCTCATACTATATTCATCTCACTTCAGCAATATAGTAGAAGAGCTTCGATAGATTTCTAAAAGCATCATGTTATAGATTCATTTTATATTCTGGTCAGTAACAGATGAAAGAAGCTGACATTGTTTTTTCATTAATGGAAACTCCTCTGCCTCAGTAAATTAAGCTCCACTGGAAGGCACCTGCTCACTTCTTTTCCCCAAGCGTTTCTGATGCGTGACTCGGATGGTATTCCATATTGTTGAGACAGTCACTATGATTTGTTCATTAACTTTGTCTGTGAAGCAGCAGACTGAGTGATGGTTGCTGTAAAGAAACCTTTACATGCTGAACAGTTTTTTTGTTTTAGCGGGACTCTCAGAGCTGCAAGCCATAATTGTCACCCTTCTGTCGTCTCCTGGCGAAGGCGGTTCATTTGTTCCTTTGCTTCTCTTAATCTTCTTCTCTTCGCTTCTCATCCCTTGTTGTTACTCTGAATCTTCTGCTTTCTGGCAGACATTTGTCAAACCAACATCACCTTTTCCACATTTACCTCAAGATTTCCATTTTAAAACTTTACAAATTACCTCAGCAACCATTCCTGATTTCTTTGAAGGCTTGGATGGCATTTACAGATCCAGAAAAATTCTAATACGTCTTTTGTCTCCAGAAGTTGATTCTGGACGTAGCGTAGCGTTTTCAGTGTTTCTACGTCCAGATGAACAGAATCAACTTTTGGAGATTTACTTACCTGGATGATTCAGCATGCATCAAGAAATGTGACTTTTGGTTATAATTTGAATTTTAAATTGAAAATGAATCCAATGATCAGATTTCTTTGACTTTCTTGACCACACCCCTTCTCCCCAGAGGATGGAGCCTATACATTTTGGAGCCTCAATCATCTGTTCTCATTTGCAGCATCAAGACTTCAGCTTAACATTTTTTGATGACAAACCCAATGACCTTTCTTCTAATAGCACCTTAAGGCCATGCAACTGTTTAATTAGCTTCCCTGTTGTTCAGTCAATCCATTACTTTAATACTTGAAGTTGTAGTCATTGTTGCAGACTCTGAATTTTGGTCATCAGTTCATCTCTCTCTCTTTCCAGCTGACCCTTTCTGTACATCTCTTCTACTATTTCCTAATGATCACCTGCCTTAGGCCACTTTTTTGTGTAGGCGCTTGTGTTTTCGACGTTTAAATTTCAGGCTTTAGGGGAAAACTTTCAAAAGATCAATGGTGTATATGTGTGTCTTCGTAAGATGAAGATATTCCATGAACACACATCACTGAATCTTTAATTTGGCAGTACATCTGTCATTTATGTTTGTGTGTCGACTACATGCTGCCACAAACTGCTGAAGTGGCACATTTCAGCAGATGGTAGAAGATACATGCATTTGCATACAGAATATCGTATCTACATTACACATAGTATTTTTTGCCATTATGAAATATATTTTTTAAAATCCCAGATGCGCTTTTTGTTCCCTTTACATAACCTTTACCTAAATATCAATTCTAATATATTAACTCTGAAGCTAGACTAAAGGACTAGGGTAAGATTTACTAAAGTTCCTAAACTTTAGGCGTAGAAATCATAGAACAAAGATTAAGAGCATATCTGACAAGAAAATTTAAAAACATACTTAAGAGAGATTTCAAACTATTTTTTTCTTTGTGGAAAAATGTTTGTTGTGTGATCATTCAGGCGCGTTTAGCCTGTCAAAAACACTGCACTACACAACTGCATAATTACAGCCAGCAGATGTGATGGGCCAATTAACACAGCACACACATGCTGTTACTGTGCCGACACCTGCTGGCATCGAGACAATTTGCCAGGAGAGTCCCAATTTGTCTGTCCATTTGTTCTCTAAAGACATTTTCCTACAATTTAGAATAATATACACACAGCAGGACTGAAAGGAAGTACTTAGCATTTGTCTTCTGTACAGACATAATACAGGACTGCTTGATTTGTACTCAATCAAAGATGAACAAATGCCAACCATTCTGTTTTAACTATAAAGGGTAAATTTATAGTTAAAACTTTTTTTTTTTTTAAATCTGCTTTTAGCTTTGATGCTGTCAATGAGTCAATAATCAATAATAATGTTTCAATATACGAGCTCTGTCATGATCAAGAACCTTAAAGTTTACGAAATAACTTTGATAGTTTTTAACATTTTACTAACGAACCACTGTTTTTATCCACTGCTAAAGTTACAAAACAAAAAAGAAAAGTAAAAGACAGTGTCGTCATAATCTGACACACGCATAGTTTTGAAATAGGTTCCATTCAGAGAGATGCAGTTCAACAGGCTGCTGTATAGATTGATATAAACCTGCGTCAGCTGCATAGGGAGAGAATAGTAGTAAATGACATAATTTTATTGGTCTTGTGTGTGGGATTAAAGTAGCTCCAGGTAATTAGTTATCCTGCAGTATGGAGATCCTTTACAGCCTTTGTGATGCTTTCCATGTTCACAACTCGGCTAGGCTCCACTCGGGTCCCAATCATCAGAAAGCGAGCTCAAGGATACCTTTTTGTTTTTGTTGTTAGTCTGCTTTTTGGAGTTGGCCATTGAGAAACCACATTACGACGGGCCAACTGCACATGCATCCCAGTCCTTGTAGAAGAAGCAGAACAAGTATAACTACACTGTCAGTGTCTGCAACTGATTCTTGTTGAGTTTTGCTTTAGATTTCATTATGTGTCTTTAAGTATTTGCGATATTACAGTGTTTTATCATTTTTTCATTTTCATTTTTCATTTTAGTTTTGGTTCATGTCTTCATGTTTAGTTGTTTTAGTTTCCTCAGTGTTGCCTCGTCTGTTCCTCTTTCTGTTGGTGCCTGTCCTTCTGCGTCTGTTATCAGGTTTAGTGTGAGCAGAGTTCAGCATACCCCAGCTATCTTTCTGTTATCTGGATTCACTGAACATTGGAAATCAAGATAAGCAGTCATACAAAGCTGCTTATCAACTCGCTAAGTTAACTCTGGGTTTCTCTGCACGTTCACATGAAAGGTGTGGGACATCTGACTACAACTACGTCACCAAATTGAGACACGAGAGAATCAGATGGCTTAAAATCAAGCATTTCATTAAGTTTATATTTAAAATAGAAAATCATTTTGTTTTTTGCTCTTTCAGCTGCAGCCCTGGTAGTACTTAGTGGTCAGAGTAGATCATCAGAATTCAAAGTTATACTTAGTCTACATGCAAATTTAAAATGAAGATCTCTAAGCGCAATATAGGTGTACTGTTTGAGGACCAGATTTTCTGAGAACCGAGGGAAAAAAAGTCTTCCCATTGAACATTTCTTCAATTTCCGTCCTCTTTGGCACTAAAACAGAATACCCAGACTCAGGAGATATCAATGGAAAGCCCAGGATGTCCTCTATTAAGCACATCAGGACTTAGTAGGGTAGCTCAAATAAGTCAAAAGATATTGACGAAAAACAAATGTCCATTACACAGGACAGAAATGAATAGGCTGGTTCTCAGAAGGGTATATCAAGGCTCAAAAAAATAAACATTTTGTAGATTTTCAGGCAACACAAATAAAAATCAAGGAATAGAACTGAGTCAAAGAATCTCTACTTTTTACTGATGTTCATCAGGGAAATGCAAAGACATTACAGTGTTGAATTACACTCTGAATTACACTCCTACCATCCACACACGAGGTCTTCCAGTAATAGTGACTGCTGTTTTCCATAAAGTTAATTGGTCAGTAGGTGTTGATTTTGCACCAATTGCTCCCTAACCTGAAAAATAACCTGAGCAGGTTAGGTTTGCAGCAAAAACTACCAAAACAATATACTCCAGCACGAAGTGAGCCACCTTCATTGTAGATAAAATGGGATTGAACATGACGTTACCTGGATAAAAAACATCCTGCTTTGTAGTCCAGGTCTCTCGTCTCCATTTTGGTTTGGCTGTGAATTCTCTCGTTTTTTGTTTTTTTTCTGGTTTCTACTTAATGTTTGTCTAGTTGTTCTCACATGTGGCGGTTTTCACGTGTTTCCCATTTTCTTCCCTCTTCCCAGTTAATTCCCTCAGTCGGTCTTGTCCTCCGCCTTGTTCACTCACCTGTTTTCATAACATTGGGCGCCTATCACTATAGCCTGAGTTTAGCTTCCTGTGCTTTGCTAGCTTTTATACTGTTTAGCAGTCGTTCTGCAGCATCTTTTGTCAACATACAGCTTTTGGTTCTCTGTCACTCTTAAAGCATGACAGAATAGGTGTAATGCTCATTTTTAAAATATAGTCACTATGTTTGCGTTTTCATTAAAAACAACATGGGCATCTGCCTTCACGTGCATTGTTCTCAGCCAGTGTTGTCTGAATGTGAGAGGTGGCTGCTGAGCAAATGTGTCACTTTAGAAAGATATCATATCAGCGTACCTGGATGCCACATCACAGCATCCTCTTCCATCTGTAATTTCCCCTGAGTGAAGCTAGCCCTTCCTAAGTCATTACAGGCACACTTGGCTCGGAGCTTCAGAGTAAACAACAAAGTCGAATAATCTTGTGAGCTTATGTTGGAGGTGTTAGCTGTGAAGACTGCCCCCTCATTTCCTCCTCTTCTCCTTCTGTCTAGGGACAGATGTCATAGCTTTAAAGCAGATTGCTCTTTCCTCGACGAGTGTCTTTGGTACAGCAGTATGTACACATCCGTATGAGCATCTTAGCCCAAAGGGGAGCCGAGGTCTCCTACAGAGTACCATCTAACGATGCCTATCTGTTTTTCCCAGCCCAAACCTTTCAGTCTCTTATTTTGTTAAAACTACATCTTCTGCATAAGATGTAATTCAGCTGAGTGCACCTCACTCTATAAGAGTCTATAAGAGTAAACAAGAACAAATGACTAACTTAGCATTCATAAGAGTGTGTGAGGTTATGATGTGCTTTCATAATGTCTGTGACTGGTGATTGTGGCTATGAAATCCCAAGGAACATTTATAGAAGCAAATTCCATGCCAGGAATGTGTCCTTCATTGAAGGTTTATGAAATCCTTGTACTTATGTAAAGAGTTAATTACCCTGACTTTATTTGTTTCAAATTTGAACTTAGATTAAGCTGAAGTCACTAAATTGCCTTTGTTTTTGTTCTCAGTTGTCGGGCAAGCAACAGGAAGAGCCTGATTGTCACGTCCAGCACTTCGCCCACCTTGCCACGGCCACACTCACCTCTGCATGGACACACAGGTAACACACACTCCTTTATATAAACTGCCTTTGATGTTTCAAACTATAGACCTGATATACTCAATACTGTAATATCATCAGTATCCATAGTACCAGTTTCAGTAGTCCAAATCCACTCTCACTGGTAGCATAGCAAGAGTTGCTGAATAAATTATGATGAAAAGGTGATAATTTAGGTGTTGTTTAATTGGAAACTTTGACTCTGCTCAAATGTTGTTGTTCTGCTAAAAGTGTGTAGTAACAGCAGACAAGTTGCATTACATGGAGTCGTGTTGTTTACAATCACACACCAACAAAGCTCAATTAACAGCTCCGGTAGCACACTGAGATCGCACAGTGAGATGTTTGTTTGTGTGAATGAATGCACAGGCTGACATACGGTCAGCTGCCGCAGACAGACTTTTATTTTTAACACTTATTAATAACCATTGTTTTTTATAATGATGCTTTAGCTAATAGTTTGTTGCTGTTGAATATTTAGTACTTTTAATGTTCATCCATTGGTTACTAATTAGTTTGAAATCTGAAATAAAAAAAATACTTCATTGTTTATTTTCTTTATTGTAAAATTGCTTCAGGGTTTTAACAAAAGCATTTAAATGCCTGGGTAAGTAAAGAAAGTTTTATTTTAAAATGTAATCTTTCTAAATAATAAGCAAATAATATTAGCAAGATCTTCTCCGATTTTAAAGTAATTTTCTCTTATCTGTATAATATGAAACATATTTAGAAAATAAGTATTTTTTTGTTAAACAAACCTACTCCTTAAATAAATGTTGCCATTATTATTGATTAGTAAATATTATTATTTGTAATTTAACACAATGTTACTATAATTAAGATGAAATATTTACTTCATCTTAATTATTGTATCGATTGTTACCAATGCATTACTTAGATTTTCACACTTTTAAAACTGACATCATCAAGATATCGTTACAGTAATGCAAGACAGAAGACAGACTGATGGTTGTCTTTGCTGACTGGCTTGAGTTTGTATGCATTCCTGCAATATTTGTATAGCTTTAAAAATCACTGAAACATATGCATATATGCTGAGCATGCAGGTGATTATTTTGTTACAATACAATGTTCTTCTGGGAAACCTCGGGTCGAAGGCATTCATGCGAATGTCACTTACCGTTACTCCCACGAACACACTGCTGAAGACGAGGCACAACTCTCATAGGAAGAGCAGTTGCTGATAACAGAAGGATAGTACGTCGCACCACACCTTTGCTGTTCTTTGCTATTTTCAGGTTACAAAGAAAAGAGTCTGAAGTGGCTCAGTCTCCAGACACCTTACTTCATAATCTGACTGAGCCTCTGTGAGATCCACTCGCTCTGAAATCCACATAACACAGAGAATAACGTGTCAGCATCCAGTTCCCCAAACCCATCCAACAACTCCCTAAAGATCTTGAATCCATGTCCCAACTGTTTTTGGACAACAGGCGAGTCCCCAATATGGGTGAATTTTTTTTTTTTTTTTGGATAGTGTATAAATTTTCTGGACTGTATAATCTGAGGGCACTCTTGCACAATTAGCAGTAGTTTCTTGACAGAATTTTGATTGCTTAATCTCATCAGATAAAAAGAAGCCAAGCACCTTGACAATAATTTTGCATAACCACTGATTTGCTGGGTGACTTAGATTTGCCAAATTTGATGAAGTGGAAGCAGCTTCCCAATGATTTTATGTGCTTTAGCCTTTTGTAATGTGCTAGAGCACATAAAATCATTGGGAAGCTGCTTCCACTTCGTCAAATTTGGAAAATTGGTATTGCATTTTCTTGTCTCCCTGTGTAAGGTCAGTGTCTATAACTTTAAGCTGATCTTGCAGCAGGAAATACATCGAGATGAGATTTTGCCTTGATCTTTGACAAACTGACACATTTATAGAAAGAAAAATATTTCACCCTTATCAAATACTCTTGAAATACTCCTGAGAAGAAGCAGGCAAGAGTCACTTCAAAAGGATTCCACCCACCATGCCATCATACGTACGTTCGCTATGAAAAAGTGTGTGTGCTGATATTAGAAGCTGCATGCACACACACCAAATGATTCGATGAAATGTGTGCTAACAAAATGTCTTCTGAACACATCTGACAGGAAGACAAGCGCACAAACCCACCAACCCACACACCCACCCATCCTCTCCTCCACCCTTCGAATGTATAGATGGAAAAGAGATGGAAAAAAGAAAAACTATGATTGATGGTGCCTGAAGGGGACTGAGTGAAGGAATCAAAATATAGACTGAAACAGCAGAATGGAAAAGGATTATTGGTGGCAGTAACTGAATGGGAGGAGAGAGAGCGAGAGCTCAATGAATATGAAAGATGGAAAGATGGTAAAATATTGAGGAGAGAATATTAAGGAGAGGCTGCGTGACACAGAGAAACACTCATTACAATGTTGTGTTTGCCCTCACAGATAGTGGTAGTAGTGTTTCTTTGGGTGGGTGACATCGCCTCAAAATTATATTGGCAATAACAATATTTCGGACAATATGGGAAAAAGTTTTCTTAACACTGTAAAATAAACTTAAATTCCAAAAAGTTAAATAACAAACAGCAACAATTAAAATTTTAATAGCGTTTTAAAATTTAGTGCAAATAAATTTTGCAAACATGCTAAATCCAGCTCAGTTAAAGACTTTTACTGCACAGTGCTGGTTTATACTGTTTAAACAAGTATTGTTTGGTCAGTCAGTCAAATGAAGTTTAAAAGCCACTTTGTAAATGTAAAGTTTATTTTTGCTCTTGTAACATTCTTTCTCAGACACTGATCTCAAACCATTTTCTGAAGCCACCAAAATATATATTTAAATATTGATATCCTGATACTGATTTCATAAACTACTCATGAACTATGAAACACAGGCTTAGAGCCAAGCAATCAGCGAGCCTTTGCTACTGATGGGAGCTTTGTCATCCTCCACTCCCCACAGCATAGCACAAGCACTGTTTTATTTTGGCACCAGTCTATTGTGTGACTGGCGACCTTGGTGTCAGTGAATGATCATTTATACAAGAACTGCTGTTCACCATAAAGTAAATTGCTGTCTTCCCTGAATATCAGCTGAATATCTATAGGTTGTAGTCCTGTGGTTAGTGTATGGTTTCTGTTCTGACTAAAAGGTGCACACATTCTACTTGTATGCTGAAGCACTGATCTGTTAATCAGATTTTCCTGTATTTCATTATATTGTGAAATGACACAGGAACAATACTGTGATGGCTGAAGTTAGCAAAAGACAATGGAAAGGGTTGGAAATAAAAGACATGTTGTTTTTGTTTTTGAGAGGGGGTTTTAAACAGTTTTTGGCAGCTCACTGAGAGGATAAAAAAGAAACATCTAATTCACCATCATCCATCCATCTTCATCCGCTTTATCCGAGGCCGGGTCGCGGGGGCAGCAGCCTAAGCAAAGAGGCCCAGACCTCCCTCTCCCCAGCCACCTCCTCCAGCTTATCCGGGGGAATACCAAGGCGTTCCCAGGCCAGCCGAGAGATATAATCTCTCCAGCGTGTCCTGGGTCTGCCCCGGGGCCTCCTCCCGGTGGGACATGCCTGGAGCACCTCACCCAGGAGGCGCCCAGGGGGCATCCTTGTCAGATGCCCGAACCACCTCAGCTGGCTCCTTTCGATGTGGAGTAATTCACCATCATACATTACTTATTTGACATGATGATTTTCTTTTCATAGTTTCATATCTGACTGGATAGATGTCCTACGGGGCATCTGCAGTGTGTAGAAGTGATCTGTGGTTGCCTGTTTGTATTCACAGTGTGGTTTGCTGTTACTAATACTGTACACTTCTTTTGCTCCATTCTTCTATCTTCCCTTCCTCCTCTCCATTTACATCTTCCAGCTACTGCATTGCCATGGTAACTGTGCCACTAGTCCTGCAGTGCTGTCTATGTGTCCTAGACCCTGCGCAGGAATTAAATACCTCTAATTAAACAGCACTAATTAAAGATGCTGTTTTTCATTTTCTGTCCTGTTACACTTTGTTTAGTTTGAATCTGTTTACTTGAATAATGTAAATTTTGGTTTCATATCACGTGTGAACACAGCTCCACGCTTCCACTGTAACTGTCTAATCCAGGCTGTGATATCTCATTGTAGACACGAACTGATTAATATGAACCACTGGAGGTTAAGCCTTGTCCTTTCGTTCCCTTTTCCTCCTTCTCAGTCTCTCGCTCTTGCCATAATCCTGAATTTCATCATAGTTTCAATCACCAAGCCATTTGCTGCTAATCAGATGGAAATTCTTCAGTCTAATATCCTGAGGGTCTGATGAGCACCAATCCTCTCCAAAAAAAAAAGACTTATTAAATGTTGGAGGTCTGCATGAATTCCTTGTTGCCTCTCTCATGATCTCTTTTTCTCCTCTCTTGATATTTTTGTAATGTTTTAACATCAAGCTTCATTTTCTCTTCTCTTCTCCCCCATTTACTCACACAGAATATCTCCATCTTTTCTATTTGTTTCACTTCACCAGCCCGTAGTTTCCGCTCTCCTGGCTGACAGAAAGCTGTTATTTGGTAAAGGTCAGCTTGTGATTGGCAGCTATACGCTCTGAGTCGAGATGAATACTGTCAAACCACTGCTCATTTTTGCAATTGTAATGAAGGACTGCAAGAAAGATGGCTTTTCTTTTGTTCAGTTTCATGTCACAGACTCAAAGATAAATATATTTATACATACATATGCATGTATTGCACATTTCTTTTTACCCCTTCCCCAATTATTTTGATTTCCCCACCTCGTCTTCACCGGAGAGGGAGCAGGCAAGTGAAAATGAAGAGCCACAGAGTAGATATCACATTTGCATGTATCTGATATGAAAGCATATGTCTTGGTTTTTGCTAAAGTAGGTCACTGTCACTGCAGTTTACTGCAGGAAACCTAAAAATGTGACAGCAAAGTAGCTTCTATATATGGTGTGATGAGACTTCTTACTACATGCACTCAGTTATAATTTACATTTCACTTCACTTTTTCTTATTCAGGTGCAAAATTCATGCCACAGTGTTTTTTCATAGATTCCATAGTGATTTTTCTTTGGAAACTATTTGATTGTGGCATAATTATAACTGACTGTGGTGTCAGTTGAGACTGCACGATCAATAGATGGACACATTGCTGCTATTTCACTTTACTGCAGTACTTATAAAGACACACATGGGAGATCCACAAAGCATAGACGTGATCTTAGATCAGGTCTGTTTGAGTTTTCAAGTCGGCTCTAATCTCTGTCAAAAAACGTGGAGAGTTCAGTCCAAAATACTTGCGAGCCATCGACTCAGCACTCGTGATTTGCATGTTGTGTTGAACATGTCAGTAGGGCTGCCACAAACGATTATTTTGATAGTCGACTAGTCACCGATTATTTTTGCGATTAGTCTACTAATCAGATCATACATCCATTGGAGTAAAACTACAGCTTATTGCACCAGCAGCATCTGCTCTTATATAACTATCATTAGCTTACAGCTTTAAGTGTTTAAGGTATGTGCTAACTAAAAATAAAGACAAGATGATAGTTTATTAAATTTTAATGAAATTTGCAGATTGTTTCGGTGAAGTTTAATAAACTCCTTGCTATCTAAAATATAACAGGACACCGGAGTATATTCTGGAGCATCTCACACTTCTGATAATCAGCTGTCTGCTTGACGTTTATTCAGCTGTGTAAAAACTATAACTTTAATCTCAGCCAAACCGATTTACTCAGGAACAAATAAAATACTAAAAAAAAGCCAAACATTAACATTTGTAAGTTATCTAAGTGACTCATATATGTTTAACCGGAGTAGCAAAAGACGGCGGTGGGTTTGAAAATGATTTGCAGGGAGTCCGGTGTTCTCACGGCTCTAGTGAGCCTTGCCCCCGCCTAGCTATCGAGCTAGTGGGTAACAGACGTCTCCGAAAACGTCGGAGCGCTTTTGAAAATATGTGGTGTCTTGATAAACTGAGCAGATATTTGAGGTTTGCACAGCTACATTCTCACCTGAAAATATGTTAAATGTTTATTTTGTGACCCAGAAAGAATAATAAGAGTAATATTATACTAACTAGCTGCCGCCATTGTTGGAAACTGAGCTGGGCTGCGCTATGAATTCTGGGACACAGCTTCTTCTTCTTCTTCGAGGTTTAACGGCAGCTGGCATCCTTGTACATGCAGTGCTGCCATCTTCTGTTTCAGTCTGTTATTACACTCTTAAATCCTGCTACTTATTCCTGCGTCTTTTGTGATCTTACAAAGCTTCAAACGACGCGTCGACTATTAAATCAGTCGTCGACGATTTTGATAGTCGACGTAATCGTGGCAGCCCTATATGTCAGTAAGTCCATTAGCTCATGGACTTATAATTGTGAAGGTGTTAATACACACGAGTATTAAATACATATCAATATATTATTTGGCAAAAACCTGCAGGTGCTGTGACTGTCTTCCCCATAAAAGAGGATACCACAGGCTGGGAGAGCAAATAGCGAAGGAATGTCTAGTTTTTATGTTTCATGACAATCTGTTCGGTCTTTGGTGATTTAAAAAAAGGATTAAAGTGACTTTCTTTTGTGGTGAAACACTGCGTGACTGCGTGTCCTGTGCGTGCATCTGGTACTCTTGTCATCAACCTATGAGCACAAACACATTCTCGTGCAAAAACGTCTGAGGAGACCTAACCATCCTTTCTAAACACAAACACACCAGTTGACCCATCGCTGATGCGTCTGATTTCTCTTTGCTGAGAGAGATGGATCTTAAATAATGTCCGCACACACAGTTCTAAGTATAGTATAAAATATGAACAGGGAGGATCGGTGCAGTGGGTGAGCCTGCTAACAGCTCCAGGGACAACTCCATGTCCTTTTAAATGCAACTTCAGCAGCATCCTTGCAGCCATACTACATCATGTATAAGACATTTGACACAAGTAAGATGTACACTAACAAGCAATCTGTCTGACTAATAACCTACCTGTTCACTCCAATATGTGCATACATGTTCTGCACAGCCAACTAGACAGACAGAGATTCCCATCTGACGGCAAGCAAATGCTCGCATTAATATTTGAGTTTCTGCTCTGTCCAGACATTCTGCGGAGAAAACTGCATAATTGATGTGGAAATGTCCGACTACTTAATCTCTCCTCCTGTTTTTGAGGCAGCCAGCCGTTCCTCTGCTATTCATCTGTGTTCACCCTTTCTTCCTTCAGCCTCATTCTGCTGAATTATTATCAGAGTGCTGTTTCTCCCTGCAGATACTGACCGTGAATATCCATTCCACTGCTTTTGCTCGGATATGTCAGCATATTTAATTAAAAAATGTCAGCTTTATTAAACAGAGGATCATCTGTGACTTCTGTGGCAATGGCTGCATTATGAGCTTCACAGTCAATTCAAGCTGTTCTGGAGATATTTGGTGTTCAGTGAAGAGAAATGTTTCCCTTCTGTGTTGAAGTTGAAGCAGAAATTGAGTGTTTGTGTCCCCAGTTTCTCAAACTAAGTTATTGTTTAGCTACTTACACGTGATTTTGTTTGGGGAAGCTGTTTTTTCTTCCCCTTTATCCAGTTAAAAGTAACTAACTCACTGATTTCCACAATCATTATATGATGTGTTATCAGTGTAAGTGATATAAAAGGAGTTAACTGAACTGCATTCATTTATCTTTGTATATTTTCAGCAGTGTAATAGTAAATGTAAAAAGCAGGTGGTTCACCTACTTTATCTTAATCTAAAATTTTAACTCCACCTTTCTGTGTGATTCAAGAAGACAGACGAGTCATTCCTTTAAGCTCTTTACCTTTTACTTTCCCCTGTGTGCTCGTTCACTTAATGAGACACTCAATCAGGTTGTGAGAGAGCCCATCTTCATTCCTCTCTGTCTTCTATTACAGCCACTTCCCCTGTTTATTTATTTATTTATTTTTCCTATTTATTTTCTGCATATCGCCCACGCTTCTTCTCGTCATAAATCTTACATTCGGATTCTCATTTTGCTCTTGTCTTGTTCAAGGTCAGAAATTTAAAGTGATGGAGAATAAAGGAAAACAAATGAATGAGCAGAACACTTAACACATGCTCTGCTTTCACAGTGAGGGCCTTTTTATCTTCTCATTCATATTTTCAGGTTGGTAAATGCAGCAGGAAGATGTCTTGCAGCACAAATAATTCATTCTGTAAAGTTTTAAGAACCCCAGTATGAACAATACTGCACAGATGAAAGAAGGCATATTTATTTAATGTTCGCGTCAAAGGAAATCTTCTGGTCAAAAATAACTTGATGTCATCGAGAGTAGGTTTCTGGTTAGACCCTGTACAGAAGAAGACATTTATAAAAATATAATAGTATATTATAGTCCGAGTATTTGGTTTGGGTTGGGATGCAAATGTTTGCAGTGTTTTGTAGTAATACTGCTCAAGCAAAGTATCTATAAGGTGAAAAATATTAGTCCTGGGATAGAACAAATCTCCGACACAGGTACTGGATTTACCTCTAATGCATCTTACTAGTCAGTAGGTAATGAGCTAAGAGGGTAAAGTAAAAGGAAGTTAACCAGCTTTTGGTAAAGACAAAGTTTTCTTTTTTCTGATGCACAGATATTATTTTGTATTTGAGATTACTGCCTTGAGTAAGCACATATCTTTGCTATGTTTTATTATTGATATAATGATATCATTACTGGGAGCCGTTACTTGGGCTTTGATCAGAGTAGTAATACTTGGTAATAAAAGAACAAAGTCCCTCTGCCTCTTTCGTTATTATTTTGTCTTGGATTTTTATTTCCTTGAACTTCACTTAAAAAGACATCTCACATCTTTATCATCAGTCTCAGTTGCCAGTTGTGCGTTTGCAGACATCCCCTTTTCCTCTTCTGCATCTTTGCATCTTCTTTTCCGTGATCATGGTTGGGTGGCATGCTCACTGGCATCAGCATGATGCGCTGATCCCTGACACAAACAATAGTAGCACCAAGTTGCTGAGACATGAGATGACAAGTCCAGAGATGACAAAAAAACAAACATTTTTCTTACCTATTTGCATAGTCTGTGGTGTAATTTTCTTAAATCTCTTTTCACTGAGCAAATTCACTGGATTAAGACTTCACACATTGTCTTTTATTATGAAAATGGCACACGTTAACAAAACGCATCCCGATCAGTTAATTAACTTCTCATCAGCCATGAAGTAACGTAATCGGATATGATTTTCATTCCCCATGATTCTCCCTGAATTAGCTGCCACAAAAGTGTTCACTGTGTTAAAGAAAGAACTCATCACGTGAACACAGGTGTAGGTTTTCTGTTTTCTGTCTGTCTTACTGTCATTCCTGCTTATTACTTTACTTCTCTCTGTCTTTCAGGGACCAGCCCACTGGACAGTCCTCGCAACTTCTCTCCCAACACAGCTGCACACTTCTCCTTTGTTCCTGCTCGCAGGTAAGACTTCCATTTATGTGCTAAGGATGTTTGCGTTTGCAGTCACACATGTAAAAAACACAGAAGCGTTGTTGTCCTCAATAAACAAACTGATTGTATTAGTGATCATTAGCTCTTAACAGTTCTTTTCAGTTTTAAGTTCTACAGTACATCAGGAAAAAAATAGAAATAAAGTAATAGATTGCAGATGTTGAGCCCAAATAGATAAGGTGTACTTCATCTTTTAATGTCCGTATCTTTGAAACAGTGTTAAACAACTCAGTGACCTATGAGAGCCCTATGAGAGCTGAGCAGCTGCTGATGTAAATGAGTGTGTGAGCTGATGAGGAGGCAAATGTGTAAATACTATTTTACATATCTTATCTTTAAAAGATCTGTGCTCCCATATCTGTGCCGTGGCTAGCGTATGTTGCTAACTTCCGGGAACTATTGTGAGACACTGTGATCCCTAGCTGTGGTGGGGGGGTTGGAATCTATTTGATTGAACTGAGACTCTCCATTCGAGGACTGAGCCGAACAGGCAGGCTGTTTGCACGACAACGTCATCAAACACCGAGACACTGTGTTTGTGAGGTGCAGCAGCGAAAAGGAGCATTAGTGCTGATTTGAATTGGAAATCCCTCTCTGTCCAGCCGCTGACCTCAGAGCTGCCGCTGCTCAGCACACTGTGGGGTGAGAGGGACACCGTGTGGTGGAGTCTGATATGACGGGCCTACTGTTCCTACTCGCATAAAAGCCTTATTTTATCAGAAACACTTTCATTTAAATGTATTTTTTATTTGGCATTGCATGAAAATAATTGTGCTTGTTGTCATAAAATAAAAAATGCATATGGCTTGCAACAAAAAGTGTGCCACTCTGCATTGCCAACAAAGTATCAGCAGTTACACGTTTTTCTTTATCAGATATGTTTTGTTTGGAAAACCAACTGAGGCAATTTGCATCTATTTTTCAGTCTGTGTGACAGCAATAAAAATAAATAAATAAATAAAAAGAAAACCATTGTCTTGTCTTCTTCACAGCCATGGACACAGGGCTGACAGGTAATGTCTCCATTCTGACCTCTGACTTTTCCGCCTGCCTCTTCCTGCCCTCTGTCCTGCATGACTCAGCACACACACACACACACACACAGCACAAGAGGAACTAACCTTCAAAATAAAAGTGGAACTAAATTGAATGAGGGACAGTCTCGAGACAGACAAGGTGACACGAGAAAAATGAAGACCCCCCCCCAGAACACATAGGCAATAGAGAGAGAGAAAAACAAAAGAGAGAATTACATCCATAAACAAATATCATAATGAACACCACAGGGTTTTGTTTTGTTTTTTTAGAGGAAAAACAAATCATTTTTTAGACATTTAAATAAGTGCTTTTATGATCTTTTTATAAATTTCTTCAAAAATCTCCAGAAGAAGTTTCACTCGTTTTAGCCAAAAGTGTAAAACAAAAAGAAATGAAATACTTGCGAGTCTGACATGTTTAATTGGATTTGGAGCTGAGACACAGAAGGGGTAAGGAGGCACTTCAGGTTTGTTAGGATGAATATTTACTGAAAGTGACAAAAAGCTGGCTAATGTTTGATAACCAGAAGGTATTTGTGAAGTAAAGAATCCGGCTTTTCTGACACAGGATGAGCTGTCGAGTCTGTGAACTCTGTGGTGCTTCTCTTTACATGTGCAAAGTCTCAGTGGATGCTTTTTGCACACATTAGGTTCCATGCTATCTTTCCGCTTCACCTTTTCTTCCACCTACTGTAATACTTTTACTCACTGTATGTGACACTGCTTCATCTTGTTATTCTGGCTGTGGAGAATATGTGGTATTTCACTGAAAATGATCATTGAGTGCTGATGTCTTCATTCATTTTCTTTAATGTTCGCTCTTTGTTTTTAAGGACGGATGGCAGACGCTGGTCTCTCGCTTCATTGCCTTCCTCTGGATATGGCACCAACACTCCCAGTTCCACTGTCTCGGTAAATAAATTCACTATACTCTGTCTATGAATGTATTTGTATGTCTGTTGTAGTGATCTATAGACTCATCCATGAAAACTAAAAACACATACATATTTCACTTACTACAAAGCTGCAAAACTGCCGTAGCCTCCACTGCTGATTCCTTCATTCTGATACCTTACTGTGTACTTCTGTGTCCTACTCTTTTTCTTTCCCTCACTCTTAGGGACATGTCAAATGTCCCACTTGGTCTTATTCTCCTCCTTGTCCTTTACCTTCTGCTGTTCTTTCATCTCCCTTTTTTAAAATTGCACACTTCCTCTGTGGCTCCTGCCTTTAAAATGAGACTTGCTGTGCATCAAAGGCAGCAGGCTGGCTAGGTTGTCTGAGAAGCCGTGAACTTGAGCATCCAGACTAACACAATCATTGTACTAAGAGAGAACCAAGCCCCCCTTCCCTTTTATCTTATTCTGACAAATAAGACCTTTGTTGTGTGAATTTCACCCTAACTGGTGGGTTTTTTTTATGCTGTATGCCCTTTCTGTCACAACCCCAAAAGGATTCGTGCCTCCTACTGAAATCAAACCAGGGACTTTTCACTTGTCTGCTTTAGAAACTCACATTCACTGAAGTTCAGCTTAAAGTTGTTTGGAAAACCTTTCCAGTAGTGGAATTGCAAAACTACATACATTATAATTTGATGACACACAGATTTACAGCTATGCCAAGCACTTCATTCTTCAGTCTTTCCACTCAGTTTTTCTGTGTAGAAACACCAGGAATTCCTGCAAGGACAGACTACCACAAATTGTTCCAGCTAGAGATAATGCTAGAATGTCCTTGCGCCAATTTCCATTTAGAGCACTTTAACTTTTCAAAAATACATCATACAAGCAAAAATAGTTTTAGCCTGTAGTATAATCCTAGCTTAGCTCCCTTCAAACCTTACAGGCATTTCCAGCTTGGAGTAATCTGCTTTTTCTGTCCCTTTCTCCTCTAATGAGAAGGGGACTAAACTTTACTCCAAAGACAAACTCAACCCAGAGTTCTTCTAATCCCAGTTTAGCTCCGGCCTAACTCCTCACTGTAGCTTCAGTGCTGGTTGTAATCTATACTCCGTTTGTGCTCCTCCTCTCACAGTCCTCCTGTTCATCCCAGGAGAAGCTGCACCAGCTGCCCTTCCAGCCCACACCTGACGAGCTGCACTTCCTTACCAAACACTTCAGCTCTGAGAGCATCACAGATGAGGAGGGACGACGCTCCCCCGCCATGAGACCACGGTCCCGCAGCCTAAGGTAGGAGCTCTGGGCTAGCTCACAAGATATACTCTGATTGGATGCAGCAAAATGCCACATGAAACCCAGCCTACGTGTTAGCGGAAAGCAGAAATGAACGATAAAGCAAATGCCCTCCATTTTTCTATAGCTGCTAGAGGCTTCCTGCAAAAGAAAAACCCTTGTAGGGCCCAGATGCACAAACCCTGCTTGCTATTCAAAGAAGAGTTGATGCAACACGTCTCTGCTAAACATGTCTCTCTCAATTTTATTTTACATTCAAAGGGAGCATATCGTTTTCAAAAAGAAGTATAGTTTCTCAGCTTAATCAACCAGTATTATGTCTTTGTAAAATGTACAATTTTACAAACAATGTAGATCTTTTTGCACTTGTAGGTGCAGACCATTCAGATCAAGTCAGTACTTGAATTTAAAAGTAATCTCATAAATGTATCCTTTCTGTCCCGTGATCTAGAGATGGTTTTTCTCACCTTCAATTTGTGTCAGAGAAAGTGATGCAACGTAGCTTTATCAGTCAGTCCTGGATGATGATTGCTCATTTTGAGTGTAAAGTTGCTGGGCCTTCATTGGTCTGTAGAGGAGGCTCACACTGCTGCGCCCCTTCACTTGTGGAGGTCTGATTTTTAAATACAGCATAGCACTAAACTAGCATTTCACATAGGATGAACAAACATTAGCAGACCCAGATTGTGTGTGTATTTGTCAGTCTTAAAAAGGTCACACATATTCTTCTGACTTACCCATGACAGGTGTAAGTGAGAATAGTCCTCACTGTGACACTCACCTGTCAAACTGTAGCTCTGTCAGTGTTGCGTTGTCTTTGGCCGTCTCCAGCCATCTTTGCTTTTTTGTGATTCTATTTCTGTTCCTGGTTGTCAAGAGATACTTTCAGATTTCACCTCATCCTATCATCTACAGATTTTCTGTATCAGTCCTCTTTAAAATTTCCTTGTATCACACACTTGTTTTGACCCCTTCATCTTTATCCCTGTTTCTTTATGGATAGATATCGAATGCTTTCATCCTATGAGATGAAAGCAGGCAATACCAAGTTACATGGTGTGTATCTGATTAGACTCCCGCTGTGTTTAGTGGTGTGTGTGTGTGTTTGTGTGGTTTGCTATCTCAGGTAATCCACCATCAACAGTGTCCCTATGTAACCTTGATATCTCTCCAGTCAGAAAATAAAATGAAATAAAAAGATCTCAGATGTTACATTTTAGCACCAACCTGCTTCTATCAGAGATAAAAGAAGAGCTGACAAGCACAGAGCACTTGCTGACTGTGAGCAAGTTACTTTACTCTGAGGTGACTTTGAAAAGTGTTTCAACTGTGGCTGGTTGTCAGCCCCCCTCGTATGAAGGAGGAGTGAGCCTCAGCAAAACCCTGACATCATATTAGTCTACCAGCAGTGAGTGTCATTAAAAAGCTTTTAATGAGCAGTCTATAGACAATCTACAAGTTCAGAGGAATAGCCAACAGAAAGCAGTAATAATGTGAGGAGTAAATGCAGTTTAAACGTTTGAAAAGGAAACACAAAAAGGTAAAAGAAGAAGAACAATGAAAGAAATTAACTGGAGTCACTGACTGGACCCATCAGACAAAAGAAGGAGCAAGAGAAGAAGAGTATGTGTATTTGGATGAGAGGCCATATAGTGAACATGAGCTGCAAAGCAATAATATATAATAGAATGATCATGATTTTATCATTCTGTTGTAAGGAATGACCTTCACCATTGTTTTTGTCATTCTCTAGCTTCTTTATTAATTTCATTTTTTGCAGAAGCAAAGTAGGATCATAGATCCGTTTGTATTGTTGGGCTGTTAAGACATCATAGCTAAAACAAAATATATATATACCTCATATTTATGTAGTAAACAAGGATGTTTAAATACAGAAAAACATTTTTTTTAAAATTCATATCAGTTTTATACACTCTTCAATCTGTCAGTCATCACCTGGACAGTTTCCATCACCTGAGGGGGCTCCTTCAAGGCTGAGCAGCTCTTGTCTCCTTCCCTTTCACTCTACAGTCTGCAACCATTGGTGAGTGTAGAGGTCAAGCTAACTGATGCAGCACTCCATCATTGCTGCTTCCTTTTTAACAGTCCTTACCGAGCCTGAAGATGTGGCCTGGCTCACTGAATAAATGATGGTCCCACTAAGATCAAACCAGGTGGACTATGTGTCACTGCAGGATCTTTTGGTTGCCACTAAAGTGTCGGCTTAAATCTGACCGTTACTAGCAAAGCCCCCACACAATAACAGCTCCTTCTAAATGATTCATGGTGGGAATGTCACAGGCGGAAACCATGTCTTCTTTTTCTCAGTGTCTGGTAAAGACACAGCAACTGATGAGGGGAGGTGCGCACTACTTAATCTCCGGGGAGCATCTCTGTGACGTCCACACCTTTTTAAGGCTGGTAACTCCAATGAGCTTATACTCGGCAGGCACTGATTCCCTTCTTTGCTCCTCTTTTTCTGAGCCTTCATCATAACAGTATTTTGCTGTTTTTAAGACTGCACTTCAAAAAGCCTTAAGAGGGCTTTTGCTCTTATCTTAGCAGTAGCTTGGATCAGCACACCTGACAGCTTTGCTTTCTTCAGTGTTTTTTCTACACTGTGCGTCCAGACTTTTCTCTGGTGCTTTTATGCTGAGCAAACAGCAAAGTCAGAAATGGTAGGTGACTAATTTATCTGACAATTTAAACTTTAACGAATTTCACGCAATAGAAACAAAGAAACAAATTGCGGGTTATAGATGAAATGTGTACTTCCAAAGAAAGGCTGTATGCAAACACAAAAAGCTAGAAAATATTTTATAATTATGTTTTTTTAATAGTTGAGTTTAAGCAGCTTAACACAAATTGAAATTCGTGACTGGAAACAGAGCCAGAAATTAAATGAAGACAAAGTACTGAAATTACACTTTACATCAATTTTGAAAAGAATTAGCACCACTGTTTTAGGATTCACTAAACAAACAAACCTTCACTGTTCCTTTATCTTTTCATTAGGTTTTAGCTTGGAGGATTTTAATGACATCATCGATGATTTTTGGTGGTGAAGGCACAACGTGCCCCCCTCTCTGTCACGCTCAATTAGGCGTCTTATTTCCCCAAGTCAGACGCCTCAGTTGTGAAGCAGCAATGTTATTTTTCTCTGTCTCGCTCTCTCACTCTCTCTTTTTCTCACACACACACACACACACACACACACACACACACACACACACACACACACACACACACACCAACCAATCATCTCTCCTCCCACCTCACCTCAGCCTTCCCCCAGCCTCACCATCACCGTCTGATTCCCTGTCTCATCTGATTTACTTCAATTATCCTCTGCAGAAATCAGCTCTTTTGCATTTTGAGTGCCTTTTGTCACATGTGGCACCACTTAGAAAGAAAATGGGCCTTCACCCAATGTTTTAATTATCAAATTTCATATCTTTCTGAAAGTATAAGTGCTAACTTTCGAACTGCAGCCCCACACTAAAACAACTGTCCCACAGTTTGCTCCAATATCTCTTCTCCAAGGTCATTTCTCAGAGTAATGACTAAGACGATTTTCGCAGGGATTGCCGCGAGGCAGGTTTTATTTCCCATTACCGCAGAAATATAGCCAGGTTCTAATTAGCCTTTGTCTGGCTTTCTTATGTTATTCATCCAGAGGATTTCACTCTGGCGTCCGCTACCGCACACTGAATGGGAGATTTATTTTAATATCTGCTCAGGCTGCTCACAGGCATGAGCGCCCAACAAGAAGAACACAAAGAAGACACCAATGATATACTGTGAAAATTAAGAAAGTGCCTCAGGCTGTTTTGGACAAACTCCACCTCCTTTACTTACTGAGCCCTGTGGCAGAGCTACAGCTTTTGATTGATTTTCTCTTTCCTTAAAGGCACACGGACATTAAAGAAGTGCTTAAAGTTGAACATGTTATCGCATCAGGTGATTGACGTACATGACTAACAATTGCCTTTGTTAGTCATGTACGTGCACGTATTCTAGCCTTTTTCTTTTTGTAAAGCATCAGTAAACCCGAATTCTGTCTTATTGCTGTGCCGTTATGTCACAAAGACAGTTTTCTTTCATCAACTAGTTGAAAACACATCTTCCTTCTAGCTTTTTCAATTTTAAGCTGTTAACAAATTCAACAGTCCCTGCAGATGTTTCACAATGAAGCAGTGAAAAGGAAGGATGAGGTCCTATTCAGTTAAATGGTAAATGGCCTGTATTTATATAGCGCCTTACTAGTCCCTAAGGACCCCAAAGCGCTTTACATATCCAGTCATCCACCCATTCACACACACATTCA
>NW_005187458.1:2992806-3001322 GCF_000239375.1 Pundamilia nyererei
GTGTGTGTGTGTGTGTGTGGTCATCTGTCAGCGTGATAAACTGCGCTCATGACGTTCAGCATGTTTGTCACGTTCAGGCTGTTCTCATTCCTATTACGCTCGTAATTGGACTTTGAGCTGCTGGTTGATGACTCAGAGCATTACCTCATGGTACAGGTCACCATGTATGTGCTTGTGTGCACGGGTATATTTGTGTGTTTATCAGTGACTCATGCTATCAGATGTGTGGTGGCTAAAATGTCTTTGTGTTTGTTTGCTGGGTTTGTAACCTCAGTCATATTAAGTCTCTTAAGTTTGCAGAAATTGTGAGGTGTCTTTTCTGCACTTCCTTTTTTAATGTTTTCTTAAGATTTCAATTCATTTTAAAAACAAGTAACTTGTTGGTTGGCCTTCAGGTCAAATTTTTTTTTTTTTTTTTTTTTTTTTTTTTTTTTTTTGTAAAATTAGATATTTTACTATATTTGAGTTTAGCAAAAATGTTTTACCCCCTTGATGTGATGACCCTTTATGAGGTACGTTGTAAGAGAGATAAAAAGTCACTTTAGGCCTCTTGAAAAACAGGAAATATACACTCAGTGCAATTAAATTTTATTTATATAACCTCAGATCTTAACAAGTCACCTCAAGGTGCTTTATATTATAAGGTAAAGACCCTACAATAATAGAGACAAAACTCCAGCCAGGCTGGGGGTGATGGGAGGAAAACAGGACAAAAGACACCCTGTACATAGCTTAGCGCTTACTAAATTGACCATAGATGCCGATGTACATTGATGGATGGATAAATGGATGAATGGATGGAAGTGGGCTGCGTTATAGAGATGCCTTCATTAATTTTCCTCCTTTTGCTCAGACCATTTACATACAAGAGGGAGCAGAATTTAAAATCCAGTGTGCTCAAGTACACTGGCATCACCCTTCTCGTAATAAACATGTATTCAAGTTGTTTCTGAGTGACACTAAAGGTAAGCTCAGACAATTTTAATAACAGTTGAATTCATGGCCGTGTTTCTTCATTGTATCTTCAAGAAGGATATTTAAAATCATTCCAGGAACAGTTAATAACAACCAAACTAATGGTTTAAAACAGATGAAGATATGTTGTGTGCCAGATTCCTAAAGTTCCTAAAATGCTCATTGTTTGGAAAGCAGTTTTCACTTTCATATATGATAGTAAATGAAACCGAAGGTTATCAAAGCCTTGTTCCGAATTAAATGTTTCTTCCGTGACTAAAACACATACACACACATACTGCCTTCTACCTGTCATCATCTCATATTGTGAAAGTGAGACATGGAAAGGTCAAGGGTATTGCTGCTGTTGCTGTTTTGTGTTATTGTAGAGAGAGGTCAGGTGTGGGGGTTGGTTCATGATAGAATAAGAAAAGGGATGAGTCCCTGGAGAAGCACAATACAGAGAAAATGAAGTCCACTGTTGGTGCTAGTATGAACTAAAGGAGACATCACTGTCAGTCTGTCAGGGCATGAAAACCCCCCGAGGACTAATGGAGACTCGCTGCACGGAGCTGGACGAGTAGTGAAGATGCCTGGCTTTTTACTGACGCACACATGCTGTCCGTTGGTCTGTCAGCCTCCAGAGGGGTTACCTTTGCGCTGCTCAGTGTGTGCAACCATGTGAGTCTAGAGGATGTCATGGTATTCGGTTGACACCGCTGAAGATGCACGTATGATGAAGACCCCCAGGTCCTGTTGTTGTGTGTGAGCACCATCCCTTTTCTCTTCCCCTCTGCTCTGAGCTGACCGAGCCGGTCTGTCACTTCGGTTTCCTCGGGCCTGTTTCTGACAGGGCGGATCTTTTTTTTCAGAATACAAACGAGCACCAGAACCTTTCTAAATGTTCATCTGTGGAGAAAAAAAAAATCTGTCTTTGCTATATCCTAGTTTGTGCTTTTTATGTACGTTACAGAGAATCTTTAAAGAAATTCTATTCATTTTTACCATCTGGAGATTTAAAGTTTGGGTCTACTACTTTATACATTAGAGGACCATGACTATCATTAATTCTGACATAGTGAACAGGTAGACTTATGTACTGAATTATTTATGGATGCTCACATGATCCCTTCTCACAAGTATTTGGCTTCAAATGCTAGTGTTTGTGCATCACATACTCATATTTTTGGTTCCACAGTATACACAGAACAATTTCCTGATGAGCTACATCAAGAGTAACGTGTGACTGTCCTGGAAAGCATATGTTAAACAGCTTTTTGAAAATAATTTTTGCCCGTCAGCACATTTAACTAAAGGCATGCTAAGACTTTAATGGCTTACAGTTGGTGATTATCTCCATTTGCTTTGTTTCAGCCCTGGGCGCTCTCCTGTGTCCTTTGACCATGAGATTATGATGATGAACCATGTGTACAAGGAGAGATTCCCAAAGGTTTGTATTACTGACACACAGTTCCTAAAGAAACTAAAGGAAGTGCTAAAAAAAAGGGATGAACAAAAGAACAACAATGCAAGAACCTCAGTTTAAGTCTTTGCTTTCAAAGTTGGTCTAGAATCCAAACAACAAGCAGTTAAAAATGTTTAGAGTTCACTACTGTGTGGACAACTGCAAGAATTTAACTGTTAAAGAATGTAAATTGCATTATACGTAGTTCAATATTTTAAGATTGTTTTTAAGAAGTGGATAAAAACAAACAAACTGCTGTCTAGAACCCACGGACATCACATATGCTGCATTTCCTCCATCGAGATGCTCTGCTAGGCCTTTACTCAGCCAGCTTTAGTTGCTGCATGTTTGTGAATCTTTGTGCAGTCAGTTTAACAACTGAAAATCATGCTCTATTAGGCTAATATCAGGTCATTGACTTGGTCAAATATCTCATTTCTTGTTCTAGAGAGACTTGGATTGCTATGTGTTTGTTCATTATCCAGCACCATCAATTTTGCAGCATTTGCCTGAATTTGAGTGGAGAACATAACTTAAAAAAAACAAAATAGATGCACCACAGTAGTTAAAAAAATCGGTGCTAAGAACATATTCAAAATGAGCATATATTTTCAAGCCCTAATGCAGCACTGCTTTAAAAAAGATGTTGTTCATTACTGTGCAGTAAGGCTGCACATCCACAAGTGCAAATTAAGACTCCAGCATGCAGAGATATGCACATGCGTAAAAAAAATCCAGAAATGCTGTCCAATGATCTGGCTAAGATCTGGCTAAGTCTAAGACATCGATGCGTTTGCTTTGTTTCTATTTTCTATTTAATACAGGATTTATACACAACTGAAATATTATTGCAAGTTGTTTTTATTCAATGAAGCAGCTGCAGTAAGTGCTGTATGAGCAGCATTTTGAAATAAAATACTCTAATTTCTTATTAATATGTGACATCAGCGTTAGTCTCTGTTCCATATTTCTCTTTTTTCTTACAGCGACCTGTCCCTTTAAGTATTTGTTCAATTACTGTGACATAGATGATGTATTATGCTAAAGACTAGAAGTTTAGTGTTTCATTGAGTACATTATTTCAGGCCTGTATCAAACATCATTTTTGAATAATTAATTTTTCAATTAGAAGGGATTTTCCCTTCCATATGAGATTATCTTATAGCCGTGCCGTTTACTGTCTCTCCATGTGTCTCACATGAGCGTTCCTATGTGTGACTCATCCTTCTCCCCACCCTGTAATTGCCTTCCGCCTCCTCCCCTCAGGCAACAGCTCAAATGGAGGAGCGTCTGGCCGAGCTGCTTGCCTCCTCGGCCCCAGAGAAGATTTGCCCATTGGCCGACGGGGTCTTGAGCTTCATTCATCATCAGCTTATAGAGTTGTCCAGAGACTGCCTGGAGAAAAGCAGAGAGGACCTCATCACTTCCCGCTACTTCTACGAACTCCAGGAGAATCTGGAGAAGCTGCTGCAAGATGTAAGTTGATTCACAAGTTTATTCACAGTCCCGCAATAAGCCACTTTTGCTTCCAATTCTTAATCATTCCTTTGAATAAAGCGTGTAAGAGCAATCTAAATATAAGAACTTCATTTGCTTCCAATTGTGTTCCTCATGCACTTCTAAAAAACAAACAAACAGACACACAACAATCAGCTCGGACACTTTTGACCAGGTGTAGACTGCAGTGTTGATTTTAGAGACCTCTAAATGTTTTAATTATTTAATTCTTTTCATTATTTTCTTCTCTTTAAAAATACACAAATAAAGACACAACATGTATAGTACCATCCCAGCCATGCTTGGTTCACTGTGCAACAACTTACAGTGTGACACACACCTTTGTTCACTCATTGCAAGTATGGTTACATGTCTTATGAATGCACAGAGGCTGCCGTTCCTTACAGACCTAAGACTTCCTGGGCTCTCACACATTCCTTCATAAACAGTTTGTATATTTCTGTCAATCAATTTGAATTTACTCGCTTGGTGTGACAAAATTACCTCATGTCCGTTTACACACGAATATCAACATGACAGAGCACAGAAATGTACTTACACATGTGTGAGCGGTGGTGACATCTCTATCAGCTCAGTTTTCGGGGGCCTGAGGGTGTGATATTGTGGCTCCCACAGGCCTCTTATTGACCTTCTGTTCTACTGGGACACATAAACACAAGATGTCTCAATCATAGACACACACATATATGCAGGCAAGCACACACACGCTCTCCGATTTTAATTTCACACTTCAGTGGTCACCGGGGACTGATGGATGACTCTCCCAGACGCAAGGAGGTGCAGTGGAAAGGTTTTGGGATGGCTGAGGATTGGAGGGGATTCCTCTGCTTTCGATTGGCCAGCAGGTTCACAGAGGAAAGGGGAGGTGGATGTACATGCATGAAGCCTGTTCAAAGTCTTTTGGAGGGTGCGAGGAACTCGGGTTGTGCACATCTGGAGAAGCGCTCCCAGCTCAGATGGCAGTGCAGCAATGCGGGCTGAATGATGACATCACCAATTAGGCGACATTAGACTGTTTTTTTTTTTTTTCTTCTGTTTTTTGTAATATAGCCAAGTGCAGCAGCAGGTGAAGCAGACCTCCAGCTCAGAAAATGAATTTGTGAGCAGGTGGATGCAGGTGTGAAGACAACCTCAGCACTTTCATTTATGGGAATTCCACGTAATTTTTGTGGGTGTTTGTCCGAGACATGTATCGCACCTCGTGGCAGAGGAGGCTGGAAGAAGAGGAGGTGGAGGAGGTGATAAGGAGGAGCGAGTGGAAGGTGTTCATGGACTGCTGGGAGGAGGAAGGGACAGATGCCGACTTTACAGTTGAGTCAATTTCGGTTTGATTCAGTGTAGCTTTATTGAGACGTTGAGACTCGGTTACATTGTTGTTGAGGATCAGACTCGAAGGTAAACTGAATGTTGCTGATCTGATGTCATACCTCAGGAGTTGCCTGCACTACTTTCTCTGGCTTTAGTAGCTTGTAACTGTAAATTGTTCTACAAACAAAACCTTTGAAAGGTTCATAAAAGACAAGTGAGCCTACGTCTTATTCTTACCCCTTATCTGCAAGTTGAGTCTAGCTAGTTTTTTGTGGCATTAAGTGCGACTTTGTGAGCAATTTCTTCCCAAATGCTGCTGTTGTTGGCTCAAAAGTCAGTTCAGAAAGGTGATGCATTATCTGGTATTTACTATTTTAACAGGAGAGATCTCAACAGAGAGTTAATCTAGTTTTTCATTCAATATATTTGTAAATATAATTACATCAAAATTGATCATTTTGCCTGATGTAGTGAATGTCATTCATCTTGTCCATCTTAACTGCTTATCCAACTGGAATCAATGCCATCTTTACTGGGCGAAGTGTACGCCTTGGACAGGTGACCTGACCATCACAGATCCAGTGAGTCAAAAACCAAAAGGAACACCTTAAAGGAAGGCTTTTTATCCCCAGATAACTTGATCACTAAAATAAATCAGCCGTTCTTTTTCTTCCATGGCCCTCCATCTCAACCTATCCCTCCTCTGTCACACCACCCCTCAGCATATACTCCTTCACTAAATCCATGAATCTTCTCTGTGGTTCCTCTTTTCCTCCTGCCTGGTGACTCCATCTTCAACATCCTTTGTCCGGTATAGCTACTATCCCATCAATGCAAATATTAAAACAATCTCAACCCTGCCTGTCTAACTTTGTTTCCCTTAAAAATCAGAGAAACACCGTAGAAAAGTCTTAAAAAACAAACTGCGTGAAGCTTGATGGTTTCACTTTCCCCTGTAGTGAGATTTCTGTGTGCCACTCAGTGAGCGTGAGTGAAGTGGAATTTAATCAGCTGAAACTGGAAAATGACAAAACTCAACAGAAACTTGCCATTTGATAAACTGACCCTGTAATTTTACAGGAATAACGGTAACTAAAATAATAGTTTGTATGTTCTCTCAGTGGCTTTTTACTATGCTTCACTGCACTTTACATGAGCCAGTTACAGAGTAACTTTGAGAAATGAGCCTTTCTCATTTTTGAGAAGCTGGTTTGGTAAACCCATTTCCATTTTCATTTTTACCAGCCTACACCTTTTGGTTTCTGCAATTATCAGTCCTTTTCCTTTATCATCATTCCTTATCCCCGTCTTTGGTGTCCTTTCTTTCCTTTCCTTGTGTCATGACCTCATTACAAAATTCACAGGAGGCCGACTAAACTCTCCTCCTCCTGTCCTTCTCTTGTCTTTTTTCTGTCCTCCACCTTCACCCCTCTTCTTTGGCTCATACTCACTTCCTCTCGGTCATCTATCCCTGTCACGAGGCCTTAGTGACCTGTCTGGCGGTCACCATGGCAACCTCCATCCAGGACATCCTCTGCTGGAACCCCTGGGAGACCCTGTTAGACTCCTGGAGGTCACCTGAGGGCAGAGGGTTGTAGAAAGCTATCTCAGCTCCAGTGATCTGTCACTAAGTGTCCATCCTTCACTCTGAACCTTCAACAGATTTGCCACAAGCCATACACAGCTGCAAACACCTGCTTTTAATAGTCTTTTAGCTGAATTCAGGTACAACTGTGACCTGCTTGGAGGAAATGATGCATGCTCTCTGTTAAGCATGAGAAAAAGATCTTTTCTTCCATATGTTATGGTGTTAAAAAAATTAAATTGAATTGAACTGAACCAAATTAACACCAGAAATTCACATTCAATCATTCTTAAACATCTCACATTCACTTTTTCATGAGTGCTTGTGGTGGTACTCTTCAAATGAATAAAAGCAAAGAAAATGGAATTTGAAGTGAAGGAAAAGCAGCTCACAGGGATCTGTGACTTTGTTCCACTGTACTGAGTGTTGCTGTGTGATGACATCATTTCTGTACACCGTGTATTGTGATATTGTTGTATTAGGTTATCTGTGATCCCCACGTCTCTCTGTTAGACTTAATGAATTTACCTCTGATCTAAAAAAAAACTTGCATTTTTTTAAAATAAAAAAAGACATAAATATAATTTATTTATTTTATATTTGCAGAAATGCAGCTAAGGTTGTGAACATTTTACAATAAGATACTGCCAAATTACATGTACTTACATGTACTTCCCTTTAAACAAAATTGAAGCTTAGTTGAACAAAAACAGTTATTGTACCATTTGTTAAAATAAATAAATGAACCTAAAAAGTCCGTAAACATTTGGTGAGACCACTTTCACTGCCAGCAGTTTCCAGCATTTCCTGGATTTCACTCTTAAATTAGGATTAAATTAGTTTAATTAAGTCTTACTAAGTATATTTACTCACTGGTAATCGGAATTATTATTCATTTCACACCAGCCTTGATGATTCACAAGAAATTGAATTTGTTAATGAAAATTAGTTGATCTTTTTCAATATAAGTGAAATGATCATCTAATTTCTTCTCTGACGAGACGAGCAGTGCTCCGCTGATGAAGACAAAGGATGTTGAAGATGACGTTTTTGGCACCAGTTGTAATAACTGTGTGTATCGCTTAGCATAGTTAATCGCTATGCGTTTACCAAACATAAAAGTCCAATCCACGTCATTCTAGCATAATAGAATAAATTTGTAATACACTAAAATCTATAAATTAGATCACACTGTGCATGTGGATTCAAGATGTTAAAGGACTTGTATGTATGCTGTGTACCCACCAGGGAGTCACTTCATGTTGACCACACAGTGTTAAAATATGCCGGCTGTCTCTTTCTCACATAGTCTCTGGATAATTAGTCTCTATGTAGGGGGAGCCTATCCCTCAGCTGTGCGTTACCACCGATCGCTGGTCCTTACAGTAACCACACACATACACGCACATACATAATATTCCATCTCCTTTATACTTAGATGCATATAGTTGAATACCAATACAGTAGATATTCACTCCCTCCCTCCAGGTTTCATTACAGTTATAAATAATTCAAGAGATAATTCAAGGGTGGTGGTGGTGGTGGTGGTGGTTGGGTTATAGGGGCCCCCGGGCCCTCTGCATCTGTCAGACAAACAACAACCTGTCAGCCACGCTTTGTTTATGAGCAGCCGCCTCCCCTGTGTTACCCCGCCTGACACATACATACATTATAAAAACATACATA
>NW_005187458.1:3001701-3007217 GCF_000239375.1 Pundamilia nyererei
CACCCCATTTCTTTCCAGGGGTCAGTGTTTGCTCCAGCTGCATCTCCAGTCAGTTACAACGGATTGCTGAGTAAATTGCTCTGTCTCCATGCTGGCAGACATTTCATGGTGGATACGAAGGAGTGAGGCAGAGGTCATTTCTGATTTAGATTACCTCTCAGGTGTCAATGAAAGAAGGACTCCACCATCTGTTCATCCTCATGGCTGTTCTGCTTTGTTTATGAAGGACAAATCCAGCACAAGAGACGTTTTCTATTCAGTGCAAGGTCATCAAAGTTCACACTGATGAATTATTGTCCTGTCCTGACAGATACGAGTTGTTTGTTTGTTAGCTGGTTTTTTTTTTGTTGTTATTGTTTTTTTCTTGCCTATTTGAATTTAATATTGCAGAGAATATTTGTAATAATTGTTCTTTGTACACTTTTTGCTTTAACCCTGAGTCCTCTTGTGTTCTCTTTAAGGCTCATGAGCGTTCTGAAAGCATAGAGGTTACCTTTGTCACACAACTTGTCAAGAAGCTGATGATCATAATCGCCCGGCCCGCACGTCTGCTCGAGTGTCTGGTAAGAAAGACCTTCACAGACCTTCCAGATGTTTTTTTTAATTAATTTTTTATTTAAATATGAAGCTTATTCACCTTTTTCACCAAACCTTACCCTGCTTGCTTATCCTCAACAGCTACTGAGTCCTTTTTGCATTTAAGTTACTGGTATTAACTGGAATTGTGTTTTTTCATACTGTTCAGATTCGCTCCATAAACGCTTGAAAAATGCAATTTAGAGCTTTCTACTTCTTGGTGGAAATTTAAGCCAATAAATCAATTTATGGGTATTTCAAAACAGTCTAATGTACACACATGCTCACACATTAACACCTCTCAGCAACATTATGTTTAGACAACAGCAGAGCTTCTTTTCTTTCTCTGTCTGTCACCTATTCAAACTTCTCTCAGAGGACCTCCATGATTTTGGGATGAGATTAAGGATGGGAGTTGGTACAAATTTAGTGATTCCATTATTGATATCACTTATTGATTGTCATTAGGTTCTCATTGGCTCTGTTTTGAGAGTCACCACCATTACATACAAACTAAAAAAAATACATACATAGGTGTGTAAGCAGTTGTTTCTGTCCTGGAAGCAGTTTTCCACTTAACCATTTATCTCGTCCTTTTGTACGATAAAAAAAAGTCCGTATCCACACTCTAAACTGTGTCATTATTTTCCTCCTCTGACACGTGAACTGAAATCAGCGGATTGTAGTGCGAGTGCAAAAACCGATAAGTGGGATCGATAGGCAGACAGACTAACAATTCCAAGGAATTGGACTACTGGGAACTAGTTCTCTACAAGAACCGGTTCTCAATTTGTATCCCTGGATGAGATGGTTTGCATTTTCAGCCTAATAGATGGAACCAGCAATTGGTGAGCCCAGGAGTTTGACATTAGGGAAAAGAAGGGGAAAAGGGGAAAGAAAGAAAGATGTGGAGTGCAGAAGACAGGGATAATTGGAGGGGCAGTAGAGGATGAGGAAGAGGAGGACAAGAGGGGAGGTTTCCCCAGTCCTCACATCAGTAGTTTTGACTAATTGCATACAGCTGAAGCTGTGACACTGAACAGGATGGGTTTTTACAAATGAAAGCACAGAGAGACAAGAGGGGGCAGGAAGTGTTTATGTGTGTCCACAAGAAGGGAATAATCAGGCAGTCTGTCTTAGTCAGAGGACACAGAAGTTTCTGCCCAGCAAAACATCCTGTACGTCTGCAGCACCGTCCAAGTCTTCGCTCTGTGATTGCTTTAGAATCACACAGAAGGTTTAGATTGTGTTTTTTTTCTGTGCAGCGCTGTTGTTGGGGCAACTCACTTTAAATCAGAGTTGAATATCTTGATCTAATAAGATAACCAGATGAATTTCTGTTTCTCTCCGTGTCGAGACTCAAACAGGACGGGAGCATTTTGTGCTAAATTATGATATTTCGTTACCGGAGAATTATCACAGATACAGAACTACACAAAGAATCTTCATATTATATGTTACTGTTTATTGTTATTATTGCAAGGCAAAAGACTGAACAGCTAATAAAAGTCTGGACAGGTCGAGGCTTTCAACCTTTTAAATTCACATGTGTCATGGCTGTCATAACAACTTACACACCTGAGATTGTAGGAACCATTTTGGCACCAAAAGAAATAGATTCTCATTCTGTTATTACTTGATTTTGAACCTTAAGCTTTGATTTGTCTCTTTATGCCACTCCTGCTTCATGACCTCCTTCCACTCTCCCTCCTTTGCAGGAGTTTGATCCTGAGGAGTTCTACCACTTGTTGGAAGCAGCTGAAGGCCATGCAAAAGAAGGCCAGGGCATTAAGTCTGACATTCCCCGATACATCATCAGCCAGCTGGGCCTCACCAGGGACCCTCTGGAGGGTAACATCAGCAAACATCAAATATTTCTTATTTAACTGGTTAACTACTGTCTTTTTCTTTGCCCCCCTCGGTTCCTCTTTCTCCTGGTCATTGATCCTTGTGTCTCATTGTAGAAATGACTCAGCTCAGCAGCTATGATAGTGGAAACCCAGAAACCCCAGAGACAGATGATTCAGTTGACGTGAGTATACAATGAAGGAGTGTTAAATAGGAATCTGTGAAAGTAGACCAAAAATGTAAGCAGTTTAATTGACTTTCATTTTAATCATCTAATCAATTTGAAATCACTTTTCAAGCAACTTGTAGATTCAGAAACATACAAAAGGGTGAATTTTACTAATCATTTATGAAAATACAGTAAAGATTTTTTTTCATGGTTCTTCTCTTTGGGTTGAAAACCTTTCATGTTTTTTGCTTTTGTGTTTCAGACTCGAGTAGCCACAGTCCCAGCAGGATCACCACAGACTAAAGCCAAAACCCCTCGAGAGGAGGACTTTGAAAATATCAAGCTCATCAGTAATGGAGCCTATGGGTACAACAGCATTTAACCCATCTCTCTGTCTGTATTTTTAATATATGTTAAGTTCTTTGTAAAACCTGAATACCTTTCTTGTCCTGTGTAGGGCTGTGTTTCTCGTACGTCACAAGGAGACCAGGCAACGATTTGCTATGAAGAAGATCAACAAGCAGAACTTGATCCTGAGGAACCAGATCCAGCAGGCCTTTGTAGAGCGAGACATACTAACATTTGCTGAGAACCCTTTTGTTGTCTCAATGTTCTGTTCTTTCGAGACCAGGAGACACTTGTGCATGGTGATGGAGTATGTGGAGGGTAAGATAATTACTAGTTGTCATTAGTGGTGGTAGTAGTATTATGTTGTCTAATATTGCAACTCTCATGTGTCATCTATAGGTGGCGACTGTGCCACACTCCTGAAGAATATCGGAGCCTTGCCTGTGGATATGGCTCGTATGTACTTTGCTGAAACTGTCCTCGCCTTAGAATATCTTCACAATTATGGCATCGTGCACAGAGACCTCAAGCCTGACAAGTAAGACTCAGATAACTAAAATAGGGATATCCACATCACACTGCACCATGACGAGTGTTTGGAGCAGTCTGAAGCCTTGTTCACAGTGTTTTTTCGCAGTAATTACTTTAACATAAGTTGCTCATATGTGTTTTCTTTGTTTATGATTTTGTTGATTATTGTTATTACTAAGGTTAGAAACTAATAGAAATAGTGCACTGTTTTTCCAACATTTGCTGTCTGGACAGAAACTTTCAATTTTCTCTCGTGCAGTCTTCTCATCACATCTTTGGGACACATCAAGCTGACGGACTTTGGCCTCTCTAAAATCGGTTTGATGAGTTTGACCACAAATCTGTATGAAGGACACATAGAGAAAGACACCCGAGAGTTTCTGGACAAACAGGTATGAGCTTTTTAAGGCTTATGTATGCATGTTATGACTGACTGTGAAACTGCACACTCACATTTGTCATTCAGAAGTAGTTAGTCAGTGAGCACACCCCCGATTCCTTTCTTAAACTTTGAATTATGTCAGTTTACAAAATGGATTTGATGTTTTATTCCGTATGTAAACTCAGCAGAAAGGTTTTACAGAGACAAAGCCCAAGGGCAGTGTTTGCATGTTTGCATAGTGTTGGCTTCACTTTTCAGACCCAGAAGTTATGCCTGTCTTTCCTTAACAAAACTGAATAAATACCTTTGTGTGTGTGTTTTTCATGTGCTGAGCTAATGTTCTGCTTTTGCAGGTTTGTGGCACTCCAGAGTACATCGCCCCCGAGGTGATTCTCCGTCAGGGCTACGGCAAGCCGGTGGACTGGTGGGCAATGGGAGTCATCCTGTATGAGTTCCTGGTGGGCTGCGCTCCCTTTTTCGGAGACACTCCAGAGGAGCTCTTTGGTCAGGTTATCAGTGGTGAGTACATCACCTGCTCATTGCTTTTTATTAATGTTGTACTTTGTAAAATCAGGAGTATCCCAATATATAAGGTGCCACAAAGTTGTTGTAGTTCAAAGGGTTTTTAATAATGCAAGAATAATTTACTAAACCAAAGACAAAGGTGGGCAGTAGAGGAGGAGAGTCAGCCAGGCTCCCATAGTTTAATGTGCGCATAAGTGAGCCTCACAGTCGGTGGTTAGTAAGGCTGAAAGAGAAAGAGGGTGAAGGTTAATGATGATCATCACAATGAACAAGAATTGAAGGACAAGAAGAAATACATGCATAGTGTCATTTGGCTTTCACTTACATATTCATACGTAATAGATAAAAACATATAATACACATTAATCTATCAATCCATCACTAGGGATGGGCATTGATTAGACTTTAGCAATTTCAGTTCCTTTCCGATTCTCTCTAGGTATGAACATGAAGTCAGTAACACAAATTACAGTTAAAAAGCAGCACAAAGACATGATCGCCACAGTGATTCTGCTTTAGAAATATGAACATGTAGAAATGGAGGCAGCAGCCTGACTGTTTGTTCCTTTGTTACCTGTTGAAGTTCAGAATCCAATAAGTGTGAAATTTTAAAAACTGAACTTCAGACTTAGCATTAAGGACTCAATGCTCGATGTCCCTATAACACCTTAGTATTAAGTCACTCCATGCAGATGTGGGTTTTAACCCTTTAAACCCTTTGTGTAGTTACTGGTCTAATAACGGTGTTGCTTTGTAATCAGAATAATAAACATTTGAGCCTGCTGACTCCCAGCCTCAGCGAGAACGGCAGACGTCTTCAGAAATGTTTACATGTAGCTCTGCAGTAAAGGAGCCCAGGCTTCTCTGTAAGGACTAAAATCAATTATGATTTCTGCTGTGTTCCTTTCCCCTTTTGAATTCCCTTAGATGATAGGCCTAATCAATAATCATAAACCTGTATTGATCGCACCGTCTCTTTTCTTGACTTCTGCCCACATTAATACAAAGTGGTGATAGAGGGCTGTCATGAAAGACGTGACTCTTGATTGATCTATACTTTTAGTGTTTTCCAGGTTAGTGCTCAGAGTTAGTGTCGTTATTGTTGCAAACAGGAATGAATCAGAATCAGAATACTTT
>NW_005187458.1:3008765-3030477 GCF_000239375.1 Pundamilia nyererei
ACACACACACACACACACACACACACACACACACACATAAGAAAGAAGAGCATGTGCAAAAAGGGTGGAGCTATTGCAGTATACAGTGTGTTAAGTGGAGGAGTTGTACAAAGAGATGGCCTCAGGCAGGAGTGATTTCCTGTGTTGTTCAGTGGTGCTTTTTGGTAATCTCAGTCTCTCACTGAACGTGCTCCTGTGACTGACCAGCGTGTCATGGAGTGGGTGGGAGGTATTATCCAACATTGTTGGATAATGTTGGTTGACTGGTAGACAAAAGTCAGACAAAAGTCTGAGAATCGAGGGAATTTGATCTTTGTTTGTTTGTTTGTTCTTTTAAATGAATACAGACTAATTTCAGTAAGATCAAAGTGTCGTGTGGATGTCTTTGTGCTGTGCTAGATGAGATCATCTGGCCTGAGGGGGATGAAGCTCTGCCTCAGGATGCACAGGACCTTATTTCCAAGCTGCTAAGACAAAATCCTCTGGAGAGACTGGGCACAGGTAATGCACTGTAAAGCAAAAGAGTTTTTCAAGAATTAGATAAACATTACCACAAAGAAGTGCTACACTAAGATAAGACAAGACAAAACATAAAAATGTATGTGACCATAGGAGTGTGCTGGTGTGCCTGTGTGAATTATTTAAACAGATTTTTATTTTGACCTTGGCAGTGTGTCAGTAAAACTGCTTTGGTTGCTGAACCTTCAAAGAAATCAGTAGCGTTGCCTTTGCCGCTGTGTGAAATTGCAATATTGTGTTGGAACCCATTCATCTCAACTCCCTTATCATTTCAGTCATGTAGAAATAACTGTTACTACACAGTCAAAAGTTTGGACACACCTTCTCATGTAATGGTTTTCCTTTGTTTTCACTGCTTTCTACATTGTAGATACAGCCACCACCCTTTGCCACTCTTTGCTTTTTTGACTTTTGTGATGTAGTCACCTGAAATGGTTTTCACTTCACAAGTGTTCCTTGTCAGGGTTCATTTGTAGAATTGAACTACTGTTAGAACTCATATTATGGCAAGAACCAATCAGCTAAGTAAAGAGAAACGACAGTCCATCATCACCAACATCACATCAGATTAGAGGCCAAATAAGCGCCACACAGTTCCAGTAGCAGACACATCTTCACATCAACTGTTCAGAGGAGACTGCCCAGATCAGGCCTTTATGGTCAAATAGCTCCTAAGAAACCACTACTAAGGAAAACCAACAAGCAGAAGAGATTTGTTTGGGCCAAGAAACACAAGGAATGAACATTAGACCAGTGGAAATCTGTGCTTTGGTCTGATGAGGCCAAATTTGAGATCTTTGGTTCCACTCACCGTGTCTTTGAGCGACGCAAAAAAGGTGAACAGATGGTCTCTACATACATGCTTCCCACCGTAAAGCATGCAGGAGGAGGTGTGATGGTGTGGGGGTGCTTTGCTGGCAACACTGTTGGGGATTTATTCAAAATTGAATGGCACAGTGAACCAGCATGGCTACCACAGCATCCTGCAGCAACATCCCATTTCTGTTTAGTTGGACCATCATTTATGTTTTAACAGGACAATGACCCCAAACACACCTCCAGGCTGTGTTAGGGCTATTTACCAAGAAGTAGAGTGATGGAGTGCTGCGCCAGATGGCCCGGTCTCCTCAGTCACCTGACCTAAGCCCAATTGAGATGGTTTAGGATGAGATGGACTGCAGAGTGAAGGCCAAACGGCCAACAAGTGCTCAGCATCTCTGTGAACTCCTTCAAGACTGTTGGAAAACCATTTCAGGTGACTTCCTCATGAAGCTCATCGAGAGAACGCCAAGTGTGCAAAGCAGTAATCAAAGCAAAGGGAGAAGACGTGTCCAAACTGCTGACTGGTAGTATATAGTGAAAAACTTATTTTGGAATGTAATTCTCTTTCTTCCCATGTTTCAGAGGCCTTTTGTGTTCCGCATCACTGTCTTTGGCTTTTTTGTAGATGTTCAGTTAGACCCTGTCAGCATGCGTTCTGCTAACTTGTAGGTTGTTCTTTGATGCTTGTGTTCCCCACTCCACCTCCACCCCATCACCTACCCACCATATATATCTCAATCCTTTCTATCTTCTCTTTAATTTTTCAACTCCACAGGAAGTGCCTTTGAGGTGAAGCAGCACCAATTCTTCACAGATCTGGACTGGAACAGCCTGCTAAGACAGAAAGCCGAGTTCATCCCCCAACTGGAGTCAGAGGATGACACCAGTTACTTTGACAGTATGTCTGCCAGTGCCTTACAGAGATTGTTCACTGTTTGAAAGTCATGTAGTCTCGTCACAACCAACATGTGTCTGTCTCAGCTCGTTCTGATCGCTACCACCACGTGGATTCAGAGGAGGAGGACGATACCAATGATGAAGAACACGTGGAGATACGACAATTCTCCTCCTGTTCGCCTCGCTTCAGCAAGGTACACATTGACTCATCCATGTCTTGTACTTTTAAATCAGCTGGATCTTTATTTGGAAGGTTATGCTCAGTAAATAAGCCAAAACCCTCAAATGACAGATATCAGTGAAATAAATGACCTTTTGATAATTTAATATTAGATACTAACATATTTTTGATTGTTTTAGTGTGTTTGAACTGATACACTTGGAGGATATTCTTAATGCCAGGGCAGCTTACCATTTGATCCTGAGGACCATCAAAAATTTTGGCATTGCATATATATTCAGAGTCAGAAAGGATTAAGAGTCTCTGCTCTAAAGATGATGTCTGATGCAGAGAAATGTTTTTATAGGTGTACAGCAGCATGGAACGTTTGTCTCTGCATGAGGAAAAGAGGACACCTCCTCCCACCAAACGCAGCCTCAGTGAGGAGGGAGGAGATCGCATCGACAGCCTGAGTGGACTCAAGTCCAGAGATCGATCTTGGATGGTGGGATCTCCGGAGATGTGAGTTAATCTACAAAAAAGACAACAGATATTTCCGAGCAGACATGTCTGTGCAAATCCACATTGGGTATTTGTGGGTGAGCTGTGGGGTTGTGTGGTCTTGTTGACAAAAACCCGCGTGGGCCCCGGGCCTGCTCATGGTCCATAGCAGTTTTGCCCTTTTGTGGCTCCAGTAGGGAAACCCACACATAAACAATGGGCATACTGTGGGTATGTCCCACTGTCGTCCAGTTGGGCCCCACATTTCATGCCAGTTCTTGCGGCCACAGTAGGCTGTGGGCCATATGTATTTACCCAAATTTCCCCTGCATGCCCCAAGTGAGCATGTTTGCTGGTTTATGTACTTTTTGCTTTATTTCTAGTTAAAAATTATGATGATGATGATGTTGTCAGCTTTATTTAGTAGCTGTTCATGTGTTTGTTCTGTCCTGTCCTTCACCTTTACAGCCTGCGGAAGCGTTTGTCAGTCTCTGAGTCTTCCCACACAGAGAGTGATTCAAGCCCACCCCTGACAGTCAGGAGACGCTGCTGCTCTGCTATCATTGAGATGCCGCGCTTTGCTATCTCTTCAGAGGAGGAAGGAGGCCAAGGGCAAGGTAAAGAAAGGCTAGCTCTGATAAACTGAAATAACCAAATTTCAGGGCAAAACTGTCCTTCAGCACAGTCTACAAACAACTGCCTACAAGTTGTTGCTGAAGCTTTTAATTTTTACCAGTTCCTGCATTTACCTGCCACAAAATCCCCCAGTTTCTTCTGATAAATATGCTGTATCTGTCATGCTCTTTCATGTGCATGTCCAGTACACATAGCACAGCGAGTAGCTTAGCCCAAAAGAAGTTACTCATAAATGTTTTATTTATTTATTTTTTTAAAAAGATGTAATAAGATATAATAAGTTGTAACTTATTTGTGCCTCTAATTTGCTGATTTCTAAGGTGCACTTGGAAGTCGAAAGAGTCCCAGCCTGCTTGGCCCAAATGCAGTCAGGGGCCTGCGATGTGATGAGCTGCCCCTCGCCATCCCAGAGCTTCCAGTGGAAAGAGAGCTGAAGCTTGACGAGTCTCCCACCACACCAAGCTCCACCTCCAGCCAACTGAGCAAAGCCACACTCACTCGTCAGTGTAGTTTAAACACCTTATATACTAAGATAAAAATGTTAATGCTAATAGTACTAATGTGGTTTGTTGTTTTTAGGGGGATTAAATGGGTCACATGAAAAAGTTACAAATATGAAGATGAATATGAACGAAAAAGATTGTTTCCACATCTTGTAAAGCTTTCAGATGTGACCTAATTTGCTACTTTTGGTGTTATTCCTCAATTTTCCCATGTGAATACAGCAGGCAGTTCAGGCGATGCGTGCGAACGTGCCAACAGCAGTAACGGTGGTGCCAGCGGAGGTGCCAAAGCTGCAGCAGACAGCGACTCTCCCTCCATTCCAAAGGCCATCAGTGACCTGGCAGCTCGTAGGGCTCGCCATCGCATGCTGTCTGGAGATGCAGACAGACACGCAACGACCAGGCCGCTCAACAAGGTCATCAAGTCGGCCTCGGCTACAACGCTGTCGCTGATGATTCCTGCAGGTGCTTTCAAACATTCAAAAAATTAGGTTCTTAAAACAAAACCAAAAAGACAACATGAACAGCATTAACTTGGTCATAGTATTTTGAATTATTGTGGACAGCTGCTGTCCTTTGCACTAGAGTAGAATGAATCTGCAACCATGCTACATGAAATCAGCTATAATCTGTCATGTTTTGTTCTTTGTGTGGTTTTTGCGTTTTGTTTTGGGTTTTTTTATTTTGTTTTTTTTGTTTTTTGAAAGACCATCATGGCGCCTCGCCATTGGCCAGCCCGATGTCTCCCCACTCACTGTCATCCAATCCATCATCACGAGACTCTTCACCAAGCCGGGACCTGTCTCCAGCTGTGACTAATGTCAAACCTGCCATCATCATCCACAGAGCTGGAAAGAAGTATGGCTTTACTCTGAGAGCCATCCGAGTGTACATGGGTGACTCTGACATCTACACTGTACATCACATGGTCTGGGTGAGTGTCGCACCAGATTTAGTAATGATACTGATGATAAGTACCATATGTTTAAAAGAAAAACCGAACTGGTGACAGCAGATAGCTGCCCCTGACTGATTCTGGTCTTCCCTAAGGCTTCTTCCTGTTAAAAGGGAGTTGTTTTCTCCCTGCTGTCACCAGGTTTTTGCTCATTAGCTTTTTGTCTGATTGCTGGGCTTTATTTTCAAATACTGCAGGGTCTTGACCTATACCATAAAGTGTGTTAAGACGACTGTTGTTGTAAATTTGTGATATATATTGAATCAAAAACAATGGACTATAGGACACAAGGATAAAGCTAAAGCTACAGCGGGTGTATAAAATGTCAGTTAAATACAGAATGTAATGATTTGTAAGACATTGCTTTTAAGGATATGAAGGAAAGTAAACTTGATAAAATACATCAAGTAAAACAAACACATCAGCAGATGAATGGCTACTCGCTTTTGAAACTGCCAGCAGGACATTTAAAAATAGTTGTAGCAGGGACACATTTAGGCTTGTTTGGTAATTCTCTCTTTAAGTGAAATTCTGTAAGTTTTTGGAAACTGAGAAGAGCAAATGAAGTTGTTCTGAAAGCTAAATGTTTTCCATTTTCTTACTTGATAGAATATTTCAGGTGTTCAACATTTAGTGCCCCCCTTTATTGTGTTTGTCTTTATAAATGTTTGTAGTTGACAGGTCCGGGCTGCAGGCAGGCCAGTTTTGCATCGGCAGCTTTATTACAATATAGTCATAAAGTCATGTTTGTGTTGATGAAATAAACAAGGTCTTCCTTGAAAGGTAAAATGCATTGCTTCAAAATCTGTATACATTGCGGCAGCCTTCACAGATGTGAGAAACTACCCATCCTATGTGCACTAATGTACCCCAACTGGCTTTCAGCTGCTTGCAGATAACAAGCTTGGTCTGTCTCTGCTACAGGACAGACCAAGTTTTCATTGATGAGAGCTCAGGATAGTTTTGAACTTTTCCTCTTAAATTGGCGTGGGCTCAGAGAAGGTAGCTCCTTTTCTGGATCGTATTTGTTTGTTGTGTGCATAGCAGAGTTTTAACTAACGTTTGTAGATGCAGCTGCTATTTTCACCGAGATATCTGAAAACACAATTTGTATCAGATTTAACAATAAAAAAATATTTTTTTTGTTTTAAGCTGTTAAACTATTTGGCCAAACTGTCTGTCATGTGTGGTAGCTCTTTCCCCATTATCACTTTGTTTTAACAGATGTCTGTGAAAGGACTCTGTAATAGTATCACTGTGTTTGCAGGTTTCTTGTTGTTTGACAGAAGGTGGCAGTAATAGTACTTTTTTCGTTCACTTTCTCCCTCCTCTTTTTTTTCCCCTTACACTCGTCTAACTCTCTGCTCACTGCCAGCATGTGGAGGAAGGGGGACCGGCCCACGAGGCAGGGCTCAGAGAGGGTGACCTGATCACCCATGTTAATGGGGAGCCGGTCCATGGCCTGGTTCACACAGAGGTAGTGGAGCTTATTCTAAAGGTACGGGATCACAACCTTTTGTACTCACTAAAGTAACTTTTTCAGCGGACAGCAAAAACATCAGTCTTCTCCTTCTGTTTGTGTCCTTTCAGTTTAAATCGATTCTTTGCAAAATAAAGATATGAGTCAAGCTGATAAAAATTCTGTGACCTTGCATGTGGTAACAGAATTTTACACCTTGCATGTGTATGAGTTGAGAAGTCAGACCTTTCGACTTCTCAGCTCCTACACACAACTTTAAATGTTTTGTAAAGATATCTTTTTCTGAAAGTAAGAAATGTTTCTATTGCTTGGTCGTCACTCAGAGTGGTGCCAAAGTGTCCATCTCTGCAACCCCGTTTGAGAACACGTCCATCAAAGTCGGCCCTGCTCGAAAGACTACCCACAAATCCAAGATGGCAAGACGAAATAAGAAAACCAAGAACAAGGAGGGACAGGACAGGTGGGAAATATACACACACAAGTCGAGCAATAACAAGCGTGCTAGTGCAAAGAATTCTTGAACAATCTTAGGAGTTTGTTGGACAGTTAGACTTGTTTCAGTTTGTTGAAAACATTTCACCTCTGATGGATCAGAGGTGTCTTTGGTTTAAAAACAGTCCCAGAACAGGGATGTTGCGACAATGACAGTGGGACTCTTCACCTTTTGCCCTTTGATCAGTGGTTGTTGATCAATGGTCGTGACAATTTGCATATTAATGATCAGGGAACTGACCTCACAGCCCATTGTTCGTCAGTGGTGCTAGTTTCAGTCATTGTGCAAATGTACTGTTTATAAGATTGGGGAAACCTGCAGTCTGCTGAGACTGAAGAAGTCACTTGGATGAGTGACAAAATGTTTCTCCCACTGAAAACGCTACGTCCAGATGAGCAGAATCCACCTTTTGGAATTTACTTACCAGGATGATCCAGCATGGATCAATGCTTCTTACCTTTTGCTTTTTTATAACTAAAAATCAGGTTGGATGAGAGTTTAAATGTCTTCAAACATAAAGAAGTCCACTTACCTCCTCTTTAAGCTCCTAAGACCATGACTTTTATGACTGAGAACCTACACAGACAGTTCTTGATCAATTAATTGTTTCACCTCCCACAGTAAGAAGAGGACATCTCTTTTCCGGAAAATTACCAAACAGGCATCTCTCCTCCACACTAGCCGCAGTCTGTCCTCTTTAAACCGCTCACTGTCATCAGGGGAAAGTGGCCCCGGCTCACCAACACACAATCTGTCACCTCGGAGCCCAACACAGGGCTACAGGTCCACGCCAGACTCCGCGCATTCAGGTGAGACACACATTTGGATAGATTTTTGTTTTTAAATCTGTGTGTGTATGTCTGTTTTTTGTTTTGTTTTTTTACATGTGCAAAACACACATTCAAAATAAAACGAATCATATTTGGTATATCTCCGCTACATTATTGTTCTTCCTTTATACCCCACAGTGGGTGGGAACTCTTCCCAGAGCAGTTCACCCAGCTCGAGCGTCCCAAACTCTCCAGCAAGCTCCGGCCACATTCGACCCAGCTCCTTACATGGACTTGCACCAAAGCTCCAGCGCCAGTACCGCTCCCCTCGGCGCAAGTCAGCTGGCAACATTCCCCTCTCCCCTCTGGCCCGTACACCTTCTCCCACCCCTCAGAGCAGCTCTCCTCAGCGCTCTCCTTCACCACTCTCCAGCCACACTCTTGGCCAGTCTGCCATGGGTCAGTCATTCCCTGTGAAGCTCCACTCCTCTCCTCCTCTGGTGAGGCAGATATCCAGACCCAAGAGTGCAGAGCCTCCACGTTCTCCGCTCCTCAAGAGGGTGCAGTCAGCTGAGAAACTAGCAGCCTCTCTCACTAACTCTCCTTCATCTTCGGGCATGGCAGCAGCAGCAGAAAAGAAGCTGGCAGTTGGAGCAGCTGTGGGGAGCCGTAAACACAGCCTGGACATCTCGCATTCTGAGTTTAAGAAGGAGATTCTGCAGAGGGAGCCGAGCTTACAGAGCCTCCAGGTAGATACTGCCTTCACACAAAGTTGGGTCTAACACATAATCAACAAAATAATCATAATAATGCGAGTTTGTTTAGGACATGCAAGTATTATGGTTCTTACATTTGGAAATATATCTGTTGTGGGGGAGATAAAAAGTTATTATTTTGATATAACAAATAGGCAATGAGATCCAAAATGTAAAGAAGAAGTCTTCGTGTGTGTGTGTGTGTGTGTGTGTGTGTGTGTGTGTGTGTGTGTAATTGTTCACACAAGTAAAACATCATCACAAAAAATGGCACAAAAACCTCAATATAATTTAATAGAACTGCATAAACTGTGTAGGACTTATTGTTCCCAAATGGTAACTAAGTTAAAGCTAAAATAAAATGTGTGTAAACTGGTGATGAAATGTTGTAGCTCTACTGAGCTTTGCTTCTTCTGTGGGGTTTCAGATTGCTTATTTTTCTTAGACACAAGCAGAGAAAGTTTTATTGCAGAGGTTGTATTATATACCAGCACAGTCAGGCCCGTAACCTAGTTTAGCTTTCCCCAAAACACATTATTGTTGAACACAGCACATTGCAGAAATCGATTAAATTCTAACAGTGGAATCCACAACACTGTCATTTTTTAGCTTCCCAGACAGCAGATCTCAGGATAGGTAACGGTTCTCTTCACTGTACAAAGAGTGGGATTTTCAGAATGGTGAGTGCTTTAACAAGGATATTCTGTGTCTGTTTCCTTATTGACCACTAGGAGTCATCCAGCGAGGGTCTGCTGTCTTCAGCAGGACGCGGCGTGGAGAAAGGCAGTCTGCACAAACACTCTTCTTCATCCAGGAAGTTAGGGCGGCAGGAAGGAGATGGCACACTCGGTGTGGTGTCTGGCTCGCTGGGTCTGTCAGCAGGGAAGAGCAAGCTGAAGGACAAACTGTCAGCCATCAGGCAAGACAGAGCTGAGCGAAGAGAGTCTCTGCAGAAGCAAGATGCCATCCATGAGGTGGATTCATCTGAGGATGAGACAGACGAAGGCTCAGAGGACAGCCAGGATGGACGCAGGGGGAATATGTCCACTCCACCTCCTCTTCTGAGACCCACCACTGTGAGAACAGGTCCTGGAGGCACGCTGCCATCCCTTTGCCTCTCCCCCTGCACTCCTCATGCTACATTCAGTCATACAGGGCCCTCTCAGGTAGGCAGACCCAGCCACTCGCACACTTTACCACCTGTTGCAGAGACTAAGCCCAGTCAGACTCCCTGCTCTCAAGGGTCAACAGATGGAAGCTTGGCCTCGTCCACAGAGGACGATGCAAGACGAGAGAGGAAGGTTCTAGAGCCCAGCAGTACAACAAATACCATTCAGGGTCCCCTTCCTTTTTCCACACCAGGCAGTGCATTCATCTCAGTTAGCAAGGACACTTTTATTAAGCCAGCTCCTCCAAAAGACTCAAAGACTGTCATGGGAAAGACTGTACCATCAGAACCCAGAGCAGATGGCCAAATGATCGACAGATCCAGAATCACCACTCCCTGTACAGAGAGCTCCACAGGTACTCCAAAGACCACAGACTCCAAGACCACCTCAAGTACTGCAGAGTGCCAAACCACTGACACCCGCGATACTGCTCGCACTTCTTGCTCATCTCCAGGCATCCCTAAGGAGAAGAAGGAGGCTGACAATCGGAGACTGTGTGCAGCTGCTGCTGCAAGTCTCAGCACCTCACCTTCATCCTCTTCCAGCTCTAATTCAAGTTCAGGATCCCCAGTTCCCCCTTCTGAAAGTGGGGTTGACAAAGTTGTGTCCCAGCTCGCAACAGTAGCTAAAAGTGTTCTGGGTCCAGTCAAATTCAACACCAAGGAGCAGAAACCATCCAGAGGTGGCGCCTCAGAAGTCCCACCTGCTGACCCTGTCCCTTTCCCCTCCAAACAGGTCCCGACCCTTCAGTCACCTCAACTCTCCCCAAACAGGCAGAAAACTCAATGCGTTGCTTCACCAACCACCACCAACCACATGAGACCAGCCAAATTGACCACCCCAGCTTCTCACCCTCGATCCTGCACAGATGTTCCAGAAAGGCAAGCATCAGAGTCTGCAGGCAGAGACAACACTGCCACCGCTGCATTTGCACAGAGGTTCAGTACAACAGCAGCAGCAGCAGCTCAGTCCACTCTTAGCACAGCCCCACCCACTTCTGCAGCAACTGAGCCTCAGCGCAAGAGATCAGACCCCCAGACGACGACAGCTGCCACTGCTGCCTCGCAACAAGACAAAGCAACCAGCAAGAAGACGTAGCAGCAAACCTACCACAGTACCAGAATAAAACGTAAAGATCACAGGGCTCAGTGTTGGCTCCAAGTTTTAAAACTTTGAAAAACTGCATGTTCGGGAAAAAAACACATTTACAACATCACACTAATCAGAAAGCAAAGTAAACGCACAGCAGGAGAGCTGAGAAGCAGAGCCAGATGTGGTAGTCCCAGCTTTAATCCAGCTGTTCTGTGCTCTTTATGATTACCTTATGTTCATGTGAGTTCTTGCTTGACAGAATATGATGAGGAGTTTGGGGGTCTTTGCTTTTCTGCAAACATATAAGGGGCTAGAAACACAGTACTGCTCAGCAGTCCAAGGAGACACTACTTTAAAAAGTACACACACACACACGCGCACAGCTTTTTCACTCCTCTTGTGCTGCCTCATTATCTCACCTTGATGTCGAGCAGAGCCTCCACACGTTCCTCGAAGAGATCAGGACGTGCCTTACTTAACGCACTCCTCTTTCTCCCTCTTTTCTATTCCTATTCACATCCCTCCTTTCTGAGCATCCACTTATGATTGACAGAAAGTTGTATCTGAGCAATAAAGTGCAACATTATATTTAGTAAACTGTTTAAATGCATTATAGAATCGTTAGTAAGAGTCAAGCATCGTCATTGTACATGCAGCACCCAGCGAAATAGGCCAAATTCTGCTCTCACTGTGCTCCCTGTAGATCCAACACTGTCGGCCTTCAGGACCCTCTGGGTCTGCTTCACCCTTTGCAGCCGACTGAACGTCTCTGAAACTTTTATTCTGTTATTGCACAGCAAACTGTGCACCTGCTGGACATTTTGCAGAGTTCATCGTTTTCCTGGATTATCCTCTGTTCCCAGTGTTTTTAATAGTTTTATTTCTATCATGCGCGGCTAAGTTTTTTAGTTTGTTTTTGTTGTTTTTTTAACTTTAAAACTGCTTAAAATAAGAGCATCTAATAAATAAAATGAAAACTTGCAGTGGTTTTTGCTGACTTTCTGACACGGCTGTTGTACAGCAGCGTTGGCTCGCACTGAGTGAAGTATCGGAGGAACAGGACAGGAATGCGGCCAAGTCAGTGTCTCTTCAGTGTTTGAACGAATCATTTTCACATAGTCTAAGCCCTGAAATGTCCTGATTTCCAGCAGATGGAAACTAGCACATTTAGGGTGAAGTACAGGATTTGTACAAATACTGAAATATTGTCTCTCCCCTCTTGTTTTACCAGATATATTCATCCATACATTGTGTCAGTTTTAGATGATTACCTTTTCAATACATGTATTCTTTACAAGGATTGTGCCGTACTCATAATTTGTTGCAGGTTTTCCGATGTCCTTTAACTGTCTTGACCCCATAATCAGTGTTTGAGTATTTTATATGATGTGGGATCAGGTTTTAGGAAGGGGAAACCCTGGACACTGCTATTTATAGATGTCAGCGGCTGTCCCATTAGGCCCTTGCTCTTTCAAAATGGACAGTGGATCTCACCCATTGTGGTATAACTGTGATCCTCCAGCTCCATTTTTATTTTTCTGTTCTGTGCAAAGAAACAGGGAGACAGATTTAGTGAGTGGTCCTGGTGGTGAGATAGGATTGTAGATTGCCGCTGTACGGCACTGCAGATGCAAAGGATTTGATCACGTGCCTGACTTTTATTGACTCAGTCGTCTACAAAAACCTAATTTAGTTATACCAGAATTCAATTAAAGCAGAAACGCTCAGATGCACCATTTAAAACAAAAGAATTCCAGTGGATGTAAAGTAACATGACCAGTTTTCACCCTGCTCTGCTGGGTCTCCATTCAGTTATTTTTGGCCCCCGTCTGCCTCTGAAGGCTGCACTGCTTTTATTTGGTATCAGGACCAACTCGCTGTGTTCATCCTGTAAAGTTTTCTTTCTGTATGACACGAGTAGGAATCTGTGCATGATCGTCTGTGTAGAATATTTCAAAGTATGTTGTGTTTTATACACTGTTTGCGTGGGTGTGTGTCCAGAATTCCCTGCAGCCTACCCGTGTATGTGTGCTGGGCTGTCGACATGTCTGTGTCAGTCATGAGGCTCTGCACGAAGCGTTGATCTCGCATGATTGGGAAGAAAGGCAAACTGTCACTGAAAGGAGAGCCGGTCTGGATGTTTGACCACTGATTCCGAGAGCTACTACTGTTTTTGCAGGTGAAAGCGAAAACTGCACTTAGCTTGTTTAATTCAGTGATTTCAGTGTTTTTTTTGTTTCGGATTTACACTTTAATGACGAACTGATTTGATCCTTAGTAATTTTAGTTTGATCTTTCAAAGTGAGCTCAAAGCACACAAAGCCCAACCCACAGGATGGCCTCTTCTCGTGTGTTTAAAGTGTTTTGTGTCTGGTGTGGAGCTTGTTTCACTGCAGGGGGAGCAGCAGAGTTCATTCGTTTCAGTTTGCATATTAAGGACACTGTAAAAGTGACTTTGACAGTGACTGTGGTAATCTGTATTATGTTTACATGTTGATTATGTTTGTTTGTGTATATGTGTTGGGGGGTGGGAGTGTCAATGGAACTTCTAACAGGCTAGGATGATTATCAGCAAGGTGAGCATAATGTGATAGGTTCATGTTGTGTCATGTGACGAAGAGTTTGCAAATGATGGCGATTCAGCACATTTCTCTGCTGTCTGTGGGTTTGTCTGTGGAACGCATCAGTGGCCGTTCCCCTCTGAGGATCAGAGCGCTCTGGCCGATCTGACGAGAGTCGGGGAGTTAATAACTTTTTGTACATCATCAAACTTGAACAGTTTAGTGTCAATGAGATTATCCGACCATACTGGATGTTGTTTATACACACAGTCCAAACCTTTTGGTTCTTTCTGTGGCATTATCAAGATAATGGTGTTGGGAGAGAGAATAGCCTGGAGCAGAAATCATTCTGTGGGCAGATTTTTAACCACTGATTAATTTTTAGAGCAAGTGAGCACGTGATTGTAAGCATGTGTAAAGATTTGAGCCCAAAAACTGTTCTGTCTGTGGACTGAAGCAAGAAACGAGTAGTTGGATTTATTTTAACTGTGTTCTCAGTTTTGGATTTTTCTGTTTACAGAAAAACTGGAACTAGAGTAGAGTCCGTTTCAACAGCATGTTTTCATGTATCCTTATTAAAAATCTACGTTATATATCAACTAACAAATGGTGACCAATATCAGTCAAATGTGAGTACTGCCGCCTCACAAATCTGCAAAAACGGTCTTTGGCAAAGACTGTATTCCAATTCCAATGAACAAACTTACGTGGATTTGACCTCATGGGTCATCTGAAAGCTAGCATTCACCAATAGGCATCAAAGTGAGGTTGGTGCTGGCAAGGAGCAAGCTCATTTTGCTATGATTGCAAACACAAATGTTGTAGTTTCATCATTTGTAAACCCCCACAGATGATAACCGTGTTGAGATTCCAGACCACAAAATATAAGTGTGCTCTACAACTTCTGTTCTCATGCAGCAGTTTTGTTCCCGATTGACCTCCACAGATCGAACTGAGTACACTGACCTGCTTATGGTGTCCCACGCTTCGTCCCAAGTCCTGGGATCGATTAACAAATGGAATTATGATTTAGTCACTGAAGAGCTTCCCTACGCTTCTGACTCACAAGCATCACAAGGATCGACGAGCTTTTACTGTGAGGCATATAGATGATTTAAACATGTGACTGTGGGTATGATGAGGTACGAGGAGAAGCGTTATTATTACCACTGAACCACCACTTCATGAGATTCAGTGCTGTTTCAACGTACATCCGTTAAACTGATATTAAGGGATTGTGTTGGCTCTGTAAAGCAAGAAAAATACTTTTATTGCCTCGAGTCTTGTAGACAAAGGCAGTATCTCCACGCTTTGTGTTGTCTTGTAGGAGTGATGAAGATGAGAAAGAAGATTTAGCTGTGTATTGTAAAAGCTTCAGAAAACGTTTAAGAGGGAGAGATGGGGGAAAAAACATTGCTAGAATAAAAACCAGTGCAATATCTTTTTATTTTTTATTGTGGTAAAAGCATGTTGTTGTCAATGTTACCTTGCAACAGTAATAAAGTTTTTTTTTCATACTCTACGCTTGCGTTGTGCACTGATTGATTGTGTTTTTACAATTTGCTCTCTTTTATGTGGTGCATCACGCTTTTTACATTAAGGCAGATTTTTAGGGAGAGTTCTTCCACTGAACACATAAAGTCACATCCAATAAATGACAACTGACCCCAGGTTTAAACAATGGCCCAAGCTGCTGATAACAGCTACACTGCAAAAAGGTCTCTTAAGTTATTTTGTGGCTGAGTCCTCGGAAGAAAATTCCTTTTTTGTGTTTGTTAAATGAAATCATTTAACTTGTTTCTAACAAATGTCACTAAATTGCTGATTACTTTTAGAAACAAAAGGGGGAAAAAATAGGTGGGTAATGTCATTGATCTTGAACTTGTATAACATTCAAACCACTGACAGGTGAAGTGAATGAGATTGATTGTCTGGTGCCAAGAGATGGAATTCATTAGACAGCAAGTGAAGAGTCAGTTCTTGAAGTTTGGAAGTAATGGGCAGTAAGTAATGAAGGGCCTGACTTTACTGTGATGACCTGGACAACAGAAACCTGAGGCTTCAAAATGTTAACAAGCCAACTGATGATGTCATGGCCACTTCATCCTTCTGTTATAGTCCGTCTGTGATGCAGTCAAAACAAGCGAAATTAATTCTATTTTGAAAAGAAAATACTTTTTTTACTTTCCTAAGTTTTAAAGCTTTTGATACTGATAAAACTCCTGTGACCATTTTAAAAAAAAATGTCAACAGTTAATTATTTACGAAATTAATTAATTAAAAAAGGGGAAGTCGACTATAAAAGTTTCTGGTTTTTGAAGTTTTTTTTAAACAGTTTAAAACAAATTAATGAAAAGATTGTAATTTCTGTTAATTAGCGAAACCTTTCATGTCTATAATTATAGGCAAGTCTACAATGACCTACTTGTGCTTAGTAGTTGTAGTTTAACATATTTATTTCTTAGAATCTTAACCCAAAGAGTCGTGCTGACTCTCAGATTTCTTTCAGCAACCTTTGTCTATCAAATTCTGCACACAGACAGAATTGGGAATTTTACTGGTCAATAGTCTGGCCCACTTACGATTAAAGGGACTCAATGTAATCCATCAAGGTTATGTTGAAATAGTGGTGAGTGTAGTTATAGTGTTTTAATCTGTTACATACTAAATTAGCAGGTATGTGTTTCTCTGCATCCCATTTATGGAGTCTTTGTTCACCAAGCTAGCAAATAATTTACACTCTTCCTTTTATCCTTTGTTGGTCACTTCTGGCTCCAAAAAATAGCCACATGGTGGCAGGCCCAACATTAACCGTGGAGATTCACAATACAAAATGTACAAATGTGTGGCATGTCTGCTGTATTGGTCTTTAATTTAAAGTCTATGTCCAGGGGTGCACATAAGTGGTCCGCAGGTGTGCATTCGCTGTCAAAATAAAAGACGCACACCAGATAAGAAGTTGCAACGCGCGTTTGCGTACATATAAAAGGCACTGTTTTTGTCCGCTAGAGTGGGATTTTCACGGCATATTCTGCACCACATCTCTGTGCGTTCATTATTCCTTTGAAGCCAGCTCACCTCGGCAACCATTTTTCCGAGAATACGTGCTTCTTTTGCGGTTCGGGCTCCTGACATTTCTTTGGTGGTGGAGGAACACCAAAGTAATTGCTTAAAGGAGCTTGCTTTTTCAACATCTTTAAGAGTTCTAAACAAACGTCTGTCCTCCTCCTGAAAATCTTATTTACGCAAACGCGCGTTGCAACTTCTTATCTGGTGCGTGACTTTTATTTTGACAGCGAATGCGCACCTGCGGACCACTCATGTGCAGCCCTGGCTGTGGATGAACCTGAGAAAACGTGCAGTGACTTGAACCAACAAAGTTTTAGACAGAACTGAGTTATTTTTTTTTACAGTGTATCACATTTTTGTTCACTGGGGTGAGAGTAGCTTTTCCCGCTTCACATAAACATGTTAAATTACCCCCTCTATTCTCAGTCTCCATGCCAGCCAGTTGATTCCCAGTCATTCTTTCTCCTCAAGTCCTGGTGTGTATCTAGAGACCAAGAGTGAGCAGGAAAGTGGCAGTAAATTATCTGTAAACTCATTTTGCCAGCAGTTTATCAGTAAAGTGGCTTCATCCACTCAGTTAAGCTGTGGTTTTACCGCATCGAGCTCCCTAATAGGGCTTGAAATGGCCCGATCGGCTATGGATGTGTACCTAATCTCACTCTGTCTCTGTGGGAAATTTCAGACATTTTAATGTTCAAAGGAGACAGCTTCACCTGGCCTTGGAATGCTTTTGTAGAGGGTAATGACTAATCTGCGATGGGCTGCAGGGCTTCAACAATTTGAGGCAGAAACTGCCACAGAATGGATCTCCATTTGCTTTCCTCTATGCTAACACAGCCTCTTGCTAAAGGACCTCAGTCTCCCGCCAGTAGAGTGAGGTCAAGGGTTGCACCGCCTGATTTAAACACCACCTACCACTGCATTGTGGGATAATTGGGTCCCTTTTCCCCCTCCTGCCTCAATCTCCTTCACGATCTTGATTCCAAAGAAAGCTGACGGAGCAGAGGAGAGAGAAATGGCCCCTTTCAGTCATCACTAGACATGCTAAGTGGATGGAGGTACACATAGTCGAGAGAAGCTCTGACAGCAGGAAAATGGTGTCCTGCACACACACACGAAAATGCAGCAGTAGTGACAGGCAGTGATGAATTGCCAGCTTCAACCTACGCTGACACAACTCGACATGAGTTAGAAAATTCATTCCAGGTTGCCAGAGAGGGAGACGGAGACAAGGATAGCCAGGGGAATGTGAACAGAAGGAAACAAGCCCCAAATATACTGACTTCCTGTGTCCAGTCAGGCATAGGATGCCCTCAGGTTTTCAATGAATAAAATAATGATTTATTTAATAATCTCCAAAAAGTTGATTCTGTTCATCTGGATGTAGCGCTTTCTGTGGGAGAAACGTTTCACCACTAGTCCAAGTGACCTCAGTCTATTTAATAATCTATGAAAAATAAAAGAGGAATTATACATTTTTCTAAATTAACTATTAATCAAATGGAGGGGGGGGAGGGGGGGGGAGACTCATTTTAAGTCCCCTAACTCTAACACTTGAGATAAAATGGATCTGTGGGAAGGAGTGTAGTGACCCCTCAGTTATCATTACTCTACTCTTAATCTCTTTGCTGCCCTATGGGGCAAGGCATTAGAGGCAAAGGCTAGGAAGGTGAGATTCAGAAATCAAACCCACCTGCTGCTGAACCACCTGCAAGTCTTCATGCTAAGGGAGTAAACCTTGTCAGAAAATCCAGCGTGAACCCAAAAGAAGCAGTTTTAGAGTTCATCTGACTGTCTTATGGAAAGTCCTACCATCCAACATGTGCTGTGAAGGATTTATTTGAATCTTAACAAATTTGCTGAAATGGAGAAAAGCATACTCACGAAACTATATGCATCAGAAAACAAAGAAAATATATACAATCTGAGAATGCAGCACCAGCAACTGTATAGTTCAGTTAACTCAAACTACATACATTCAGCAGCCACTTTATAGGTACATCTGCTGATCTACTGGGATTTTCCCACACAACCAACTCTAGAGTTTACAACAAATTGTCTCAAAAACAGAAAGTAGAGAATCTAGTGAGTGGTGGTTCCCTTGGTGAAAATGGCTTGCTGATGTCAGAGAAGACTATATTGACCTGCAAAGAAGGCAACAGTAGCTCAGCCACTTTTTACAAACAAGGTATGCAGAACAGCATCTGTCTGCCTTCCTTTGTGTCTGTCTCTAAAGTAATGGCAATCATGTTAATGATATAGGGCTATGGAGGGAAAACAAAATCTGTTAATCATTAATATACAAGAAATTTCAGTTTCCATTTCAATTTCAGAGCTCATCACAGTACCTTTAGTGAAAGTTGTAAATGATAAATAGTATTCTGTGACAGTGGACTCATCAGTGTGGTGTTTGATATTGTTGACCATAATATTTGATTTTTAGGAGTAAGAGCATGCTGTAGCTATAAAAGGTACTACGCTTCAGTGGTTTGAATCTCATACAGTGGGGCAAAAAAGTATTTAGTCAGCCACCGATTGTGCAAGTTCCCCCACCTAAAATGATGACAGAGGTCAGTAATTTGCACCAGAGGTACACTTCAACTGTGAGAGACAGAATGTGAAAAAAAAATCCATGAATCCACATGGTAGGATTTGTAAAGAATTTATTCGTAAATCAGGGTGGAAAATAAGTATTTGGTCAATAACAAAAATACAACTCAATACTTTGTAACATAACCTTTGTTGGCAATAACAGAGGTCAAACGTTTACTATAGGTCTTTACCAGGTTTGCACACACAGTAGCTGGTATTTTGGCCCATTCCTCCATGCAGATCTTCTCGAGAGCAGTGATGTTTTGGGGCTGTCGCCGAGCAACACGGACTTTCAACTCCCGCCACAGATTTTCTATGGGGTTGAGGTCTGGAGACTGGCTAGGCCACTCCAGGACTTTCAAATGCTTCTTACGGAGCCACTCCTTTGTTGCCCGGGCGGTGTGTTTTGGATCATTGTCATGTTGGAAGACCTTTACAAATCCTACCATGTGAATTCATGGATTTTTTTTTCACATTCTGTCTCTCACAGTTGAAGTGTACCTCTGGGTGCAAATTACTGACCTCTGTCATCATTTTAGGTGGGGGAACTTGCACAATCGGTGGCTGGCTAAATACTTTTTTTGCCCCACTGTATGTCTAATAGACTCCAATTTGTTCATGTAAATGAAGAGTCCTCTTCACATACACATATTAATTAAGGCGTTCCACAGGGTTCTGTGCTAGGACCAATTCTGTTTACATTGTACATGCTTCCCTTAGGTAGTATCACTAGAAGGCACAATATACATTTTCACTTCCATGCTGATGATGCCCACCTTTATCTATCCATAAAGTAAGATAACACACACTAATTAGTTAAACCACAGGAATATCTTATAGACATAAATACCAGGATGATCTCACATATTCTATTTCTAAATTCAGATAAAACTGAGTTTATTGTTCTTGGTCCAGAAAATCTTAGAAATATAGTATCTAACCAGATTCTTACTCTGGATGGCATTACCTTGGCCTCCAGAAACACTGTGAGGAATCTCGGGAGTCTTTTTTGACCAAGATATTTCCTACAATGCTCATATTAAACACCTGTAGAAATGCTTTCTTCTATTTTGTATTTTCTAAAATTAGAAACATCCTGTCTTAGAGTGAAACTCAAAAACTAGTTAATGCATTTATTACTTCTAGGCTGGACTACTGTATTTGTTATTATCAGGATGTCCTAAAAACTCCCTGAAAAGCCTTCAGTTGATCCAAAATGCTGCAGCAAGAGCACTGACAGGGACTAGAAAGAGAGAGCATATTTCTCCTGTATTGGCTTCCCTTCATTGGCTTCCTGTTAAATCCAGAATCAAATTTAAAACCCTGCTCCTCACATGCAAGGTCTTAAATAATCAGGGCCCATCTTATCTTAATGACCTTATAGTACCATATCACCCCATTAGAGCACTTTGTTCTCAGACTATGGGCTTACTTGTGGTTCCTACAATAATTAAAAGTACAATAAAGCCTCCAGCTTTCAGGATCATCTGCTGTAGAGCCAGCTCTGAGCGTGGATTCAGGAGACAGACACTCTCTCTATTGTTAAGATTAGGCTTAAAACTTTCCTTTTTGCTAAACACGAAGTTAGTGCTGGATCACCTGACCCTGAATCCTCCCTTAGTTATGCTGCCTTCTCCTGGGGGTTTCCTATGATGCACTGAGCATTGCTTCTTCTCTCACTCACCATGGGTTTATACACCACTTTGCTTTTAATTATGAGTTATTATTAATTTCTGCCTCTAATCCTAAGTGCTTGTTCAGACAAGGTTGTCTAATCACTGGGGTCTCTCTGTATTATCGTAGGGTCTTTACCTTCCAATATAAGCACATTGTGGTGATTGTTGTTGTGATTTGGTGCTATATAAATACAATTGAATTGAACTGAAAAAAAAATCTTATCAAAATCATTGTTAGGGACATTTCCTGCTTCACCCACATTTCAATCTTTGCGCTCCAATGATTGACAGTTTGATGAGTTAGTTTTTCAGTTAGTAACAGTTAGTAAAGACATTTTTCCTCATTCTCCCCTCAGCTACTGTTCCCATTCTGCCACAAAAGATGAACATTATATGTGCTTTCTCTGTACTTTAGTTATCACCGTTAATGAGGACACTGAAATTATTAAATCTGTGCTGTGATTGGTTAAGGCCTGGCAGAGAGAGATCACATCCCATTACACTCTGAATTCTAATTGGTCTCTGTAGGTAGCAGGTGCCAGGTACTTAATGAGGCCTGTGGTGGGCTGATGTATGGCTACTTTAGCATCTCTTCTGCTGCACCTAAGATGATAATGTGTATGAGGCTAATAGTGCATGAAATAGCTGCCACTGTGTGAAGCAACAGAGATGGATGGTTCAAATCAATATAGTTTGAAAGCAATGAGAGCGTCAAAGAAATTCAAGTTGATTTTTTTAAAATAAAATTTTGTCATGATTTTTGTTCTTTTGAAAGTACGGAGCCCCCCAGGGGACATGGGAGAAAAAAAATTACGGAGGAAAAAAAAAATTGGGGAGGAAAAAAAAAAAATTAGGGAGAAAAAAAAAAATTACGACGGACTTTTGCAAGATCTTGCAATAAGTATTGCGAGCGCTCGCAAAAGTATTGCGAGATCTCGCAATAAGTATTGCGAGCGCTCGCAAAAGTATTGCGAGATCTCGCAAAACTCCAACAATGGCGGCAGCTACTTAGTTGTAATATTACTCTTTCTGGGTCACAAAATACACTTTTAAGATATTTTG
>NW_005187458.1:3030789-3035647 GCF_000239375.1 Pundamilia nyererei
AGTGCACATCTGTTGGACGTTTTCATTTAAATGCTTTCTGGGATATTGTTGTCTGTTTTGACAGATTTACCTCTCGGGAAGTTTGTTTCTTTCTGGTATTTTTCAAGCATTGTTGGAGTCTACCAGGGTCTAAGCCCACTTCTGTTTCTCAAAATGTGAAGCCTGTTGTTTTTCCTTTAGTCTGACACTGTCTTCACTGTGTCACAGAACCTGCTTCTAATGTTCATAATGAGCATCAAAATCAAAATATTTGAATTACATTTCCCACATTTTATAGACACAAGCATTGAAACTACCTTTGAGCTCTCATAGCATTTCACATTTTAGCAGGATGCAAATATTTGCTTGTCAGTTCATGTTGTCACTTTTTACACGATGACAGGTAAAATAACATTTGCATATATTTTTTAACAAAGATATTTGGGGAAAAAAATGAACAAAACTTTAACTTGTCGGATTCTTTTTTTCAAATTCAGTGTATGTCCAATCTATGAACCTGCAATAATGACGGGTGCAGCCAATTTGCTCTCTCTACACTCTGAAAATTTTAGATTGAGATCTTTCCACTTGTTGCTCTTGTCTATTCTTTTAAGATTTAATTTCCAAAATGTGATCACTATTGCAGATATCACAAAGACCTCACTGAAGATTTACCTAATTACCTCATCAGGCATGTGATACTGTAAGATGTGTGTGTATTTGTGTTGAGGGGCACCAAAGACCCACAATCAGGGCTTAACAAAGAACATCCTCCTGATCCTGTGAAGAACAAGGATGCTTTTAAACAAAAGACTAACAGGCAGGGGTTAGGAACTACTGTGTGTGTGTGTGTGTGTGCGTGTGAGTGCGCGTGCTTGTGTGAGAGAGAGAGTGAGGGCACAGTGGTCTCCATCAGTGTCTGGCTGATTGATTGGGACGTCAACCGAGATAAAAGATCTCATCCTCTCTACACGGCCGCACAATGCCTTGGGGAGAGAGTAGCACACAGACACACACAGATTTGAATACCTGTAATGAATACAGATCTGCCTCCTGCTCTCCTGACTGTGTTTACACTTCTGTGGCCATATTCTCTGTAAAGATTTCAATTTGATTTGGGGATACGTTTATTAATCAGGTGAAGCATAATCATTTTTTTGTTTAGTAAATGTTTTTTATCTTACTTGTAGCGTTCCTTATTAAAACCGATAAATAAATTGTGTAAGCAGTCTTGTGGTTGTTTAAATAAAATATCTGTTAGTGTGGTATTTATATAAATATATTTAAATATTTAAATAATAATAGTATTATTATAAGTATTATAACATGTATTCAGTTTGTAAGCATAACCTCATCTACATATCTGAGCAGCATATGTGCTTTCTGCATTTTAACATTGTACATGTGTATAAACACAAACATTAATGAAATGCAAATCAAATCATCAGCTAGTGTAAACTTGTCCCCACACACACACAGACGCACGCACATATGTTTTAATTCATTGGTTGACCCGTAGGGGATGCTGCTGCTGTGTCTGTATTCTCAGCTTTCTTCTTATCTACATTTCCAAAATCCAAACATCTAATCCTTCTTTTCACAGACCCACTTTATCATTCTCTTTTTCTCTCAGTTTTTGAACTCCTGCTTTGCTTGTTGAAGTCTCACAGCAGAGCTTTCACTGATTCGCACTTGTTCTGACTTCTGTTCATTGCTCCATTCATTTTTAAACTCCCTCCCTCATCTCTGTGTGATCGTGTAGTGGAGAAGCTGTTTGATGTCTTTGACATCTCTATCAGACAGCAATGAGAATCTCATCTGCCGAGATAGTATACATACATAAGGTTTCACACATGCTTAAGATTGTGCAGTTCATATGCCAGTATATATACAGGACCATCTAAAGGTTTGGATATAGTGTGTTGCAACATAGTGGAAAACCTCTAAGACTAGGTGGTGACAAAGTCCATAACCGGAACAACACGGAGGTGTCATGATGTCTTTGAGCCTGCAAGTTTGTGTTTCAATTTTTTCATTATTATATTTCCTACACATTCTGTTTTATATTCTAGTTTAGGTTTACATTTTGCCCATCTGTGTTCTCCATGTTCCAGTGTCCCGTGTTTAGTTACTTCCTGTTTTAATGTGTTAGCGCATTAATCTTGTGTGCATTTAGTTTTGTGTTCCTTTGTCTCATTAGCCAGATTCTCTTCACCCGTGTCTTGTTTTCCCCAACTCTGTTCTCTTTCCCTGATTACCTTGTGGATGTTTTTAAGCCCTCAGTTTTCCTTAGCTCTTTGCTGCATCCTACTGTTTGTCTGCTTGAGTGGTTGCCTCATGTGTTTCTAGGGTTGGATTAATTTTGAACTCTGATTTCTCTCTACGACTTTGAAATATGCAATGAATACTCTATAAAAGTACGTTTTTATCAAAGTTTGAAGTTCAGTCCTCTGTTAAAATTAAGAACATTTATGCATATTACCAAAAAGCATGATTCGTCATACTTTTAACTAAAGTTTTTTGTGTTAGTGCAGCCAACTAGCTACCGATAGACCAACACATTCTCATACCAAAATGATATAATAAGTTGATTGCCAGTTACTCTTTTAAAACGCTTATAAATGTTTGCAGAAACAACACGCACCCATAGTAAAGCAGCATAAACACAAAAAGAATCCACAGTGAGAGGTGGAGGGTGAGGTGGAGGGTGAGCTGGTGGTGCGAAGAAAACTAAAGAACGTCCACCAGAATGTACTGTATATACCTCACTGGAAGCTTAATAACAAAGCTCATTCCTCACAAAACACAGTGCAAAGATCTGACTTTGCTGTTGGTGTAGGGCAGAGCTATTCAATTATAAAGTGTGTTGGGCCGGATTTTCAAAACAAGAAATTAGCTGGACCAGCAATTTTATCAGTCAGTTACAGCAGGGTGTGATCAAAAATGAGCCATGACTAAAGAGTCTGTGCAGCAATAGCATTACTTTTTCTCACTTTAAAAATAAAAATTAAACATTTTAATCTTATGTGACTCACGGGGACATTGAGAGTGCATGAAGAAACAAAGTAGTGCCCGCTATTCCAGATATTTTCCTTTCAAAATAAAAAATAAATATTTTGGTGATATCTGATCCAGACACATCTTAAAGAGTATTTAACAGAAAAAAAAATTAATTCTATCAAAGCTATCGGTGAACAAACCCACAGCAAAACCACATGAATAAAACATGGTCACAGCCAAAGTTAGACTGACGGTTTTCACTGTCAATTTTATGGTTTTGGGTTAATAAAGAAGTGTTGTTACATCTTATACTACAATGTGCTGCATTGTGAATACCGCAAGGCTACAAGGAATGTTGCATTCGCGGTGTACAATATGCTGTAGGAATTTCTGTTGGAATTACTGAAGGCTTGCAAACCCTTCTGCCAGGACCATCTATACACTAATCAATAATCCTGTGGGGTTGTGTGGACCTCACTTTGGCTTCAAATGTCAAAATGTTTTATTTTGTATGTAAATACAAAATGTAAATATATTAATATCAATCTCTCCACCTGCTTTTTAACCAAATTCTTTTTTGGTCACTTCTCTTCACCATCCTTCTCTTGATGTCAGAGAGTCTCATCAGATAAAGAGCAGGACAACCCCCCGGGCAGTCCAGTCATTACATCTGTGCTTGCTGCCATCCTCTGACTGTAACAGTGCGTTGCAAATCTCAAATCTCACCGTTAGTGCTTCATCAGTGTCACTCACTGAGCGATAAAACAAGTAGATATTAAATTACCAGCAGGGATTTGGTGGAATATAAGAATTAAAATGTAGATTGCCAAATGAAGCCATAGGAGGGCACTGTTAGATTACATTAGGTGCAACACAGATCTTCATAGAAGATTATACTTCTCAAAATTATTACAAAAAAGAGCTGAGCACATAGCACTGCACTGTTTTAAAAAAATAATATTTTGTAATACTTTGCAAGCTCTAAACTGTTACTTGGTTTGTTTTGGTGATATATTAAAATTATTGCACCAGTTGTGCTTAGAATTTAAAAAAAAAAACATCCCAAGGGAGTGAAGACATTTGGGCTCATTTTGGAGTAAATTAATGATCTTCTAACATGTAAAGTGCATCAAGGTACTAATGATTAATACTAATATTTGGAAATCACATTCAAATCACATTTTCACTTAGTGCTTTCTGGACTCAGTGTTAGTATTCTGAGTGACATCATGTGAGACTTTTGAAGCCAAAAGTGAACATTTGTGTACAAGGGTTTAAAGCTGTCAGCTAATGCTAGTCCAAACCTAAGCTAAAGCTTGCTTAGTAAGCTGCATACATAGACATGCATGCAAAATTATAAATATACAACAATTTTCAGGGCACTTTTGTAAGAGGTTCAAGAGACACAGGAGTGGTCTTTAACTCTGATATGCTCTGTCACCAAATTTACCTTTTATTTCTTTCTTTAAGTAACACAGAGAAACTGAAACACTTTCATATATAGCAGCTCTTTAAACCAAAACTGAAAACCTAATTCATCAGCCTAACTTTTGATTGAATATGATTTATTGGGTAATTTCCTGCAAAAACCTGCAGGTGCAGCCATAGACATGTTATCATGTCAACTCATGTTTCTGCTTTCTCTGGATTCTGTGATTTAACACATTGAGATTAACCTATTTTACTATTACTTGCTTTTTAGAGGCTAAATCTCTGATGGATATTTAAAAAGTGCTACACAAATGATTAGACATTCACATCAAAAATAGGATCTTTAGGATCCACACACTTACTTGTTGTTATTTACAGTCAGTCTATATAGTCTTCCCCCGTTACACACACACACACACACACACACACACACACACACACACACACA